>NC_057807.1:603076578-603183438 GCF_018294505.1 Triticum aestivum
GGGGAGGGGGCAGAGATCGATTGACTAGTATATGTGTGGGGAAGGAGAGAGACCAAGCTATGTATTGATGGAGATCGATTGGCATCCATGGATATGTGTAGTAGAGGAATAAGGTTGCGAGAAAGATAAAGGTAGAGCATCGGAGGGTTGGTGGTGGAGTGGCGTCTCACAAATGGTGGGAGAGGCCTGCTAGACAAACGGAGGGTACGAGTGCAATATCAATAAGAGAGGGTGGGGGATGTCTGTTTGTCTATGCATGTGCGTGTGAGAGACGGGTCGGGAGGTATGCAAGGATGATGAGGGGAGACGATATGGTTGTGGTACAAATACGTAACTACATAGGAAGATCAACCGTCGTGTGTTCGAGAAAGGGAGAGACATAACTAGTGATGTGAGTGTATCAGTGCGTGGGGAAAACGAATTATAGTCGACTTGGCTATATGTAGGGAAATCAGTACGTATACACGCCTGCATGCGTTAGAAGCAAATAAGGTCCGGAGAGACAAAAAGGGGGAGAGGGGTGCGGCTAGGAGGTGATGCGAGAGGCCTACCATGTTGAGGGGGGAGGAGTGTGCGAGTATGAGATCAATGAAAAGAGGGGCGGGAGTGTGCACCTGCGTGGAACCGTATTGGACATAGGGGGGCATGGACGATGAGAAGAGAAGAGGGGAAGTATATATGTCTTTGTTGTAGGCACACTTGGCTAGAGAGGTATATCTACTGGTGTGTGCCGGAAAGAAGGAGCCGGGGGCCTACACACACCGCGGGTGGACAACCTAAAGAGAAATAACGAACATGCGCGATGGAGGGGACGCTAAGAGTGGGTGAGAGGGGGGCGGGTGTGTGCATGCATGATAGAAAGTTAGCGCTAGCTAGCTACAAATAGAAGAGGATCGTGAAGGTGTAAAAGACAAACAAAGATCATAATTCATTATAAAAAAGTGGATACGGATACTTGAAGAAGATATCATAATGTAGAACATTGATTATAATTTGGGCTAATATGTGGCTTTTGCAGCTCAGGTCTAAATAATTGTCATAATGTAGGGGGCGGGGCACTATACTTTGTGTGATAAACACGATGTACATATGGAACATGGTTTAGATTATGCATATATAGTTAGTACATCAAATGTACTATTATTTGGAATCAACATCAAGTGTATTCAAAAAATAGAATTCGAGTTCATGTAGTACACATAGTTCATATCTATCTCTATAGTAATCATGTGGTGTGTTATTAAGGTAATACACGAATAATGGTTGAAGTTGGCAACAATCATGATTGTAGATTCTTATTGAAATAGAGAAATGAATTCAAATTCAGTTCGAATTGCAGCACTACTATAGACATTTGAAATGCACTAAAATGTTGGTATGAGTAGGTTACATGCATTATACAGCAAACAAAAAAATTTAATTGGACATAACATGGATTCATACTCCCTCCTTCCATCTATATAGGGCGTAATGTGTTTTTTAAGACCGCCTTTGACTATTGACAAGATTAATAGTACATGACATGCACAATGTGAAAATTATATCATTGAAAGCTCCTTTCACACACGAATTTAACGGTGTGCTTTGTGTAAGTTGCATGTCATATATTATTGCTCTAATATTTGGTCAAAGTTAGCATCGAAAAATGCATTAGGCCCTATTTAGATGGAAGGAGGGAGTAGCTTTGAATAGCATTTGTATAGTAAAACGGGGCAAGACTCTCTCTTTGTATGGTGTGAATAGTTTTATTTTTTTCATTTTCTTTTTGGTTTAGGGAAGTGCGAATTGATTTGGTACGTACAAGAACAATATTACACGCTAGGCTTGTCCCTAAAATTCAACCCGCGCCTTGTTATATCCCGAAAATTCAGATATCGTGCTCCCAAAACTGGCTCCTTCACAACCCGCGCCTTGCTATCCCGAAATTACAACGCGCGTGAAAACTCCCTCCAGCTGCCAAATCCCGACACGTGAAATCCCCTTTCTAACCCTGAGCCGAAAGGGCTGCTAGTTCAAATCGGTGGAGGGTACTTTTGTAACACACCCTACATTTTGGACAAGCGCGTCCCTAAGTCATGGTTCACCCCCTCCCATCGCCTCCTTTTCGCCATTCGAAATCCCAGGCCGCCATAACCTCTATGCTCCAGCCGCGAAACCCCACCCTCCTCCGTTCGCCACCTCACCGCTGCCCAGTCGGAGCCTCTTTCCTGACGACGTCATCCACCACAACAGCTCGACGTCCCTCATCCACCTCCTCGGATGAGGATCCATCGTCCATCTCGTCGTCCCGCCGGTTCAGCCACCCCGTCCTCCACCTCCAAGGAGCTGCTCCAATGATCGCCTTGTCTATTGCGGCTGCTCCATCCCCACAATGCCGCCTTAACCTGCTCCACCGGAACCACGGCATCCTCACCGACTCCTCGGACGAAGCCGAGGCCTAGTTGGCGCCACCAAAGAGGTTGTACACTCATCGCATCGCACCTCCTCCTTAACTCGACATCCCAGCGCCGACGGTGCTCCACCCCGCACCCCCATGGAGCGGCTACCTTGAAGCCGGCGCCGCGAGCGACATCTCCACGGCGGCTCTCCCCCAGTGTGAGGCCCCTTCGGCGGTGGCGTCCATACCAGCCGCATCTGCTGCTGCTGCTCCGGCTCTCGCTCGCTCGCGCTGCTGCTGCTGCTCCGGCTCTCGCTCGATCGCTCGCTCGCCCAGCTGATGCTGCTCCAACTCTCGCTCGCTCGATCGCGCTGCTACTGCTGCTCTCTCCCTCGCTCGTGTTGCTGCTCTACTCTGATTTAGCTACAATTCAGTCGATTGAATCGACTTTTGGGTCAGTCAATTTTCAGGGGGTGGGGGGGCTAGCCGGAGTTAAGGAAAAACCACCCGTAGCAGGGACGGGGGCTCACCGGAGAGGTACCCTACTATCTATCTTAGGGTTCAGGGTGGGGGCGGGGGGGCTAGAGGGCTGGCCGGGGCGGCGGCGGATCGGCGGTGGGGAGTTATTTCGGGGCGGCGAGGCGGCGCTGGGGCCGGCGGTTCGGCCGGTGGTGGCTGGCGGCTCAGGGGGGTGCAGGTTGAAGATGAACTGCAGGCCCTCCCTAAACTACATGTCAAGTGCCTCTCTGCTACCATTGCATTCAGTTTCGACGGTAACATTCAGATTCCATAGTAAATTTCAGTTTCGATAGTTAAGTTCAGAGTCAATAGTTTTTACCTCATCTGTTGTAGTCAGATGGTTCTTGGTGATGTAAATTTTACATATATTTCACATCATCTATTTGAGATGCTATTAGAATCCCACTTGAGATTGACGATGTCTGTCTTGTGCTGCTTCAACCTTGACGTCTTACGGCTTTCCGAAGCTGCTCCAACGACAGAATGATCCATCACAATAGAGCAGTGCCCTGGACGCCGTCTACAGATTCCTCAGATCTTCCTCCACACCTCCGACAGCCACCTCTGCCTCAACTGCTTCAGCGACCAACCCAATGATGCTGAGGTCGTCACGGCTACGGCAAAGAGGTTGTACACTTGTTGCATCACTTATTACTATACATTCATGTCGATCCATTAGGGCTATTTTGGTTCAACGGAAAAACATAGCAATAGGGAATTTTCCAATGGCACTCTACTATTCAACTATTCATGCATTTTGTTGAAAGAAATGAAGCAAAACATCCACCTGGACCTACTTTTCAAAATCCCATGCATGAAAACAAGACCAAGTGCATTAGTGGCAGAATAACATTCTAACTGTACACGCTTTCATATGGTTTCACTTTATTTTGTCCATGTTTCTTTGCATTCGTCTGCTCTTCCAATTCTCGTAAACCAAACACCCAAATCCTGTGTTTACAAATGCTCTGTTTACCATGTGCATTCCTATCCTATTCCAGTGTTTATCCTATCCCTGCATTTTTAGAATCATGCAAGCCAAATGAGCCCTTACAGAATTACTTTAGTTAACGTAGGTGTCGAAGGGAACTTTGTGTCGTTTGTCCTGCTCCTGCGGTGACGTCGTCCACCTCACCTGAGCTGCTCCATCAATAGAAGCATCCACCAAACCAGACATCACGACTCCTGACCATCTTTCACCGCCTCAGATCTCCTTCCCTGCCGCCGGCACCCACCGCAACGGCATCACCATCATCAACTCAGCAGACGAACCTAAGGAGTACACGGGTCCACAAGAGAGGTCGCACTCTTTTGTTTCTACTTATGTTATGCATTGCTTAAAATTACCTGCTACTTTATCATCCTGTTCACCTTTTTGACTCCAAGTCAGGTCCAAATTAATGTTCAAACTTGAGTTCTAAATTAGTTGTGGGGCACATATCGAGGCAGCAATGAATAGTATGTATGTCTAATATCTGGTTCACCTAGGGTATGTCTATGTTGTTCATCTTGGGTGGGAAACAAATAGTAAAGCAATCATCATTTGTCTATTTATTAAACTAAAGCAATCATCAACCTGCTATCATTATTTTTGGATCCATCCACTGGTTGTTACCATCACTGTAAATTTCGGCATGCTCTCCTTACATAATCTCACCATATTTTTTTGTATGCATGTCAGATATTGTACACAGTCATGCTGAACATGTAGAGAAAAAGAGAAGAGTTTTGCGCGGCAATACAATGTCATGCAGACATCGCTCCATGGTGGGTTCAATGGCAAACCCTCCCCACCCCTCTCCGGATTGTAATCCATAGGAAGATATCTATTCTGAGGCAGATTCAGATGCCGCTGACCACTCCTATTTACCCCCAAGGTGTTTGCTCTACCTTGGCATGATGATGTTAGTCATATCATGCATATGTTGCCTTGCAGTGCCTACTTTTGACATCATATATGTCATCTTCTTAGTTTAGACACGTTCTGTAATGCCACCTGTTTAGTTTCTATATCATATATGGGAATTATGTTGTCTCATGTCTTTTAGCCAGCCATAATATATGTGAAATGTGCAATGCCATCCTGTTTAACCAGGCATCATATATTTGAATGATATCTTGCCCGTCCCTTTCTTCATTACATTTCCATTTGTTGACAATGTTTGTACATTAAACTACTCTTCCTGTGAATCAGCCATTTGGGTGGGAGATGGAAAAATCTGGAGTGAAAACAAGGCCTTGAGAGCAGACAGTGCTACCTGTCAAAGGAGATCTCTTGTTGGGTCCCGATAGCTCCTTAGAGATGGATTCAGAGACACATGACCAGTCCTATTCCCCCACCGAGGTGTATGCTCTAACTTGGCATAGTTATACTCCTTATATCATGCATATGGTTTCTTGCATTGCATAGTTTAGACATCATATACACAATATTCAACACCATGTTCTTAGTTCAGACATCATATCGAATGCCCTCTGTTTAGCATATAAATCACATATGTGAATTAAATCATGCGATCCTGATTACTTAGATAACATGTAGGTGAATTATGTCATGAGATCCTGTTTAGTTATTCATCATATCTTTGAATTGTGTTATGCTATGCTATCCAGTTTAGATAGACATCATATATGTGAAATTATGTCATGCTATCTATTTTAGATAAACAATATACATGTCAACTATTTCATGCCCTCTTTTTTCCATACTATCTATTGCATTTGACTCTCATACAATGTCTATACATTCAACTATATTTCCTGTTTATCAGCCATTTGAATTGGAGCGGGTGATGCCAGTATCTAGCGGACTAAAAACACGGTCTTCAAATAAAACAGTGCTACCTCTTGGTGGAGATAGCACCCCGGTTGTACATGCACAAGAACCAACCCTACCACACATAACCCAAACTCTCACTGATTGTACCCCTACTGCGATGGACAGAGAACCAGCTTCACCCAATCTAACCCCAACCCTAGCAGATAGTAGCCCAGTTCCTGTTGACACAGCACCATCTCCACCACAGAGCTCCCAAACAAGAGCAGTTAGTAAGACAGCTCCAGTGCCCAAAGGGCCAGTACTACCATGACGAACCCCAACTCCACCAGTTAGTACGCCTATTCCTGTGGAGGAAGCACAACCAGCTACTCGTAGTTTAGCATCTATCCCATTTGATGTTGTTAAATCGTATGTGCGTATCTTCCCATCTTGGAAATATTATACTGAAGATGAAGGAAAATGCCAGTTGCAGGTGTTTGTCCAGGAGTTATGTGTAAGTAATGGTATTCATGGCAATTACTTTGCTTTGTCCCATACATCCTACCTCCATGATGGTTATAATACAGCAAATTTTCCTATTTTTCTCTATAGAGAAGGACTGATTTGGAAACTCAGGATGAGGTAACCTATGCTAATACCTCTGCTATCTTCAAGAATGTTTGGTGGCAGTATCAGAATTACCTGAAGAAAACATACTTGACCGGCAAAGAAACTCATCAAATTCCCTTATCCTAAGACACATTTACTGGACGATGACTGGGAACGCCTTGTTCTGTATTGATCCCGAACCAAGAATGTGGTAAGGTCTATGAGCTCATTTTCTATTTTTAAATACTATATTCTTGCGTCTTACTGTACTCTGTTCATGTAGAACAAGTGCCTAAACCTGAAGAACAATTGTTCTAATTTAAGATTCCAATGCTATCATAGTTCAAAAAAGCGCTAGGCGTTAATTGTGCGTTTTGCCACCGCCTTGCGCTTTACTAACCAAAGCGCATGCTTATTCGTAGTTATGCACAGATTAAGCATAGTTATGCGCAATGCGTTTTGCCAACGCCTAGATCCTAGGCACGCTTTTTTTAACTACCATTGCTATCGTGCATACTGCTTTGCTCTTGTATCACTATATTTACTCATACAAACTTATTTTTAAATTCAAGGATCCAATCAAAACTCCAGTGGCACAACAGGTATGTTCACGCATGTTTCTTTAACAGGTTTGCTCTTATCAATAGCTCTGTCGACTTCAATTCAATTGTGTATACAGTTTGACTTCTCATATCATGCACATTACTAGCATCACAACAGAGCCAATAGTGTTGTTGTACATGTAGACCCGTGGTACCCATCTGAAATCTTGTTGTGCCATGTAGTTTCCCACGCTTTGTATTCGTTCACTGTTGCTTTGTCTTGAACTGATATGATTTGAACCATGTCTCTATTTTGATTTGGCAAGACAATGCAGTGATCATAGGACATAGATATATGTTTGTTTGATGCTTTTATTATGTACTAGTACTTGGCAATAGAAGACTTGGTAGTTTAATCCTGTCCACCTTACTAATGAACTGGTTCACCGAAATGAGTTTTATATACTAGTACATGTTAAACCTGTTATGTGTCTGCTTGTTTCTTCTTTTAGAACACTGACAGAATATGGGGAAGAGTGCCTTATTAAGTAATGGTAAGGAAGTAATGCAGATAAGGTTCAGGATAGTGAGACATCCTTATTGGTCTCCAACAAAGTTGATAAAACAGCTAAGGAAGACTATCTTGAAGACAGTGAGACAACCCCAAAGTCCTGTCTTGGTTTAGTGTTCGAGTTACTAGCCACTACCGCTTGCACAAGCTATTCAAACTCACTGTCTGAATCAGTTCGGTTTCTTGAGTCTCAACTCCAAGCTGAAAGACATCGATCAGCTGTGCTACGACAACAAGCGGAAGGACTGCGGAAGTCCCTGGAGCATTCAGATGCATACTTTCTAGTGCAACAACAAGCGTTGGAGGATTTTAGCGCCAAACAGGACAAAGCTAATAAGCTTGCTATGTTTATTGCCAGCATGGTGGATAGCCAGGATAACGTTTCTTGAGCTCTTCTGAAGTTGTTTCAGTTATGCTCTTGTTTTGCTGCCACATTTATTTGCACTGGTGGCCAATTTTGACGGTCAGTGTATGTAATATGCTGCTTTGTTCCCTATATTTGCACTGGTGGCGAACTTTGATGCCCAGTGGATGTAATATGTGTAATAGCGGTAATAGGCTAGCGTTAATTGCTTGCTTATATATTTCCTT
The DNA here is from genome assembly GCF_018294505.1 of Triticum aestivum. Taxonomy (NCBI): domain Eukaryota; kingdom Viridiplantae; phylum Streptophyta; class Magnoliopsida; order Poales; family Poaceae; genus Triticum; species Triticum aestivum. The sequence continues at coordinate 603,084,546 of NC_057807.1, forward strand.
ATTGTCTTGTTTAGTTGTTTGCTTGTAGTCACTCCAGTTCTTTTTCTGTGTTTTTCTAGTGGCCACAATAACCTATTTTTGGAAACTAGGCCAATATAATCATGGCAACACACAGACTGTTGTAACCATGGGCCTCCTGCGGGCCGTATGATCCATGGGCCTTCTACGGGCCGTAGGATCCATTGGCCTTCTATACGGGCCATAGGATCCATGGGCCTTCTACGGGCCGTACAATCCATGGGCCTTCTACGGGTCGTACGATCCATGGGCCTTTTACGGGCCATAGGATCCATGGGCCTTCTGCGGGGCGTATCATCATTTCGTCAATCATGGGCCGTACTATTCATGGACCATAACGGGCCGTTAATAGGCCGTATTTGATAACTCTATGAAAACAGCCCAACCGGTTTTTTTGATATGAAAACGGCCCAACGTATTAATGGGTCACAAACGGGCCGACTGTAACCATAGGCTGAATTTGGCCCACAAGCAGAAAATGACAGTAACGAGCCGTAAGTAACCGAATGCTGGAAATGAGCCCAAGAATAAATGGGCCCTGAGAAGGCCGAAAGATAGCATGGGATGGAAACGGCCCAATGGAATAATGGGTCAATAATGGGTATAAAGTGATACACTGTTCATTACGGGCCAGTTTCACCACGGGCCGTTAATGGGCCAAGAGTTACAAAGCGACTCATATGGGCCGAAAGACGTCATGGGCCATACATGGGCCGAAAGTTAAAATGGGCAGGAATCATATTGGACGGCCCAGATGATGCTACTGGGCCTAATTCGGAGAGGTCATAACGTGCCCTGGGTTAGCGGGCTATAAATGGGCTATATGTGAACATGCCGTTAACAGGCTTTCCGTGGGCCGGCCGGCCACCTTTTGACCAAGTCAAACGGGCCGACCTTTTCACAGGAATGGGCCTATGTTGGGCCGTGCCACATGTCGACGTATCATAGGCGCCTTGGGTCCAATGAGTGGATGATATCTGTCCCAACGGTGAGCCGACACGTGTTTCCTCAAGCCAATGATGATTTTACACGTGGAAAATCCCCATTGGTCGGGGCTGTTAACGGGTTATCGGATCCAAAACTGGACCCGATAGCTTAACGTCGTTCCGTTACGGTGGATGCCACGTGTCGGTCACCCGTGACGAAAGCACTTCTGTGACGCGCGATTTATCGTCATCGAAGTGGACACTTTCGTGATGATAATTTTGGTAATGTCATGGAACACTTCTACGACAGCACAGGTATGCATATCTTGATTCTGTCATAGAATCGTCATGGATGTACATGCATGACAAAAACGTGGCCTACTGTGACAAACACGTATCATCACGGAAGTGTATTTTTTTGTAGTGACATAATAGTCGTAATACAATCTTTCATAATAGTGGGGCCCATGTGTTGATGGGGCATTCTTTTTCTCCAATTAATATAAAGATCCCATGTTAGGTGGGGTAGGTGAAGTTTCCTTCTCGCCACACAATTGTCATATGGAGCGCTCTCCAAAGGAATCACCAAATCACCATATATGGAGTCTGGAAGGCCATATATGGAGGGCACACCATAGAATATAGTGCTCATCTTTCATATATGGCGACTCTTTTATTGCCTTTTTGACCAAAATTGTCATAATGGTGGTTAATATGGCGATCAGGCAAATATGGTGGCTCTGGTATAGTTGCTCTAAGGCCTGGTAACATTGTGATTCATGTGTATTCCTAGACCTAAGAAATGGTTTTCCCTCATTTGTAACACTTCAAGATATGTATAGGGTAGGATCATGAAGTAAATAAGAATGTGAAATGGGCATGGAGTATAAACCCCAAGCAATTGTTAGTACTTCAGAGAAGAGTTAACTTCCCTTCAACCAACCCCTTTTTCTCCACCTCTCCCCGACTCCATCGCTACTCTCGGTTCCTCCTCCCTCAATCCTCTTTCTCCTAGATCTAGCAGCTTCGCTGGTCGGGGAGGTGAGAGAGGGGTCCCCTTGTCCTTTTTCTCTAGTAGTAGTAACCTTTGTGTCCCTAGTGGTGGTTGAGTTTTTACCCATGTTCAATAGACCATACCGCTCTCCATGATGGTTCATCCTTTTCCCTCCGTGTTCTTACGATGGTGGTTGGTATGGAGGTTGTGGTAGGATCTCAAAGAAGCATATCTAGCACCCTGCACTAGGCTTTAGTCGGTGCTACCCAGTTTCCATGGACAGGTTCATTTCTTCTCCATGATCACACCATCGTGGTGTTGGATGCATCTCTAGGGGAAGGTAGGATGTTGGTCAAAGGATTTGGGGTCCCTTTTTCTGCCTTCTTCTTTTTTAAGTCCCTATGCAATCCCCATATATTTGTCTCTGATATTTCCATTCCCCACTCCTTCCTCTTTCAACCTCCATCAGAGGCTCTCTCCGGGGTTATGGGAAGAGAGGATTTGTGGGTATGCTTAGTGGATGTGCTAGTCTCTCTGATTGGACATACATGTCCGAGACAACATGCTTGGTCAGTTGGCTCTCGCGCTTCATCATCATCTTCTGCGTCGGTGCCATGGCAAGTTCTTTCTCATCTAGTGGAGCATGGTGTTATCCCTCACCTTCATCTCCAGCGGCTTCAGATTCATCCAATCTTGGAGGCAGATTGTCTCCTATTATCTTCGCCGTGTCGGTGGCAACAATGGACGATGCGTTTGGTCTTGGTCAGCAGTCCCGACCCTTGGTGGGTGCATGGTTCACAGCTAGTGTTGTGGTGCCAACTCATGAAATATTCCTTTTCTTTATGTCCCAGATGTAATTGAGTTATACGCTTCGTTTTATTTCCAAGGGAGCTGGTTCAAACCCTCACAAACTAGGTTGGCAAAACAGGGGAGTCGATTATGCAACCTCCCAAAGGTTGGCTGTGAGCCCTTCAGACATCCCAATGACTTTATTTCGGTAATATAGGCATTGAAGTACTATTTGACACTATACGAATCCACTTTAAACCACTTCCAATATGTTTAGTAGTAGCATAGTTTTTCAGTCCAACCAGAAATAAAAACCTTTATATTGACTAGCATTTTTTATTTGCGGGAATGGTATTGACTAGTTCTATGGGTACCTTACATTTTTGTAACCATGCAATGCATATTATTGAAGATCAAGGACATGAGGATGAGGAGTTCGACTCGGAATCTTAGTGTTGTAAGGTTTGGGTAGGAAATGAAATAAGAAAAAGAAAAATTCTCCCATAAGTGAAACAAAGTGCCTGGATATATGGTTCCATCAAGAAAGCAGGCGAAGACCCACCAACTTGCTCTTGCGAGCCTTCTCCCAATGGTGGAGCTACGGCTAGGCCAAACCAGGCCATGTCCCACCCATCCCTGTATGATTTCAGTCAAGATTAGTGTTGAATCTGGTCCCTAAGAGCCAAATTTCAATGGTATTTGGTAACATGCCCCATTTCGTCCTGCCTAGAGTAATGGATGTCGCTCCGCCATTGGCTTCTCCGACGCTTGTTGCTGTTGTTCCTTGCTCCTCCGCTAGAGTCGCACGACACCAGGCGAATTGTGTGGCCCATGAAAAGACATTCAACAGCTTGTCCTGCATTCCGATGCCTTCCATTCCTATTTTTATTTTGATATTACTCACATCAGATAATCCTTTTAACTGCCGAACGGCTTGTCTTATTACTTATTGTGTCTAGTGTAAGCTACAAAATAAAAGTGAATTGTTGTGTGCATCATGATGATGCAGAGGCCGTAGCCTTCCCCTTTTCAACAAAAAAATCAAACAAAAATGGAGTGTGTGGTTTGGACTATGGAGAGAAAAACACTTTGACACAGTTGGTTACTTTTATGGGCATGGTTGGTTACTAAAGGCAGTACTCCCGAGTTTTGCTCAGCCTTAATGACTGCATCTCCTCTCGAATTCAAGTGATAGCTAGAGTCCTTGATCGTTTTTGAGTATTAACTTCAGTGAACACCATGACGGTAGGCGCTAGCTAGTAGGTCCTTGGAGTTAAATACCAACACCTCCTTTTGTGAAGCCACCAAGCGTGCATGATCGTCTATATATACAGAGTTGGTCGAGTCGAACACACATTTCCCCTTACATCTTAGCTCACATTCACCTCTTTACCTTAGTCAATTAAATTAGGTAGTAATCCACATTGATAGGATAAGAAGCAATACAAATTCAGTGATGTAGAATTGTGAGAATAGAAGGCATCGGGAAGGAAAATCCAAGTGTTGCAATGGAACATAGTCGGTTTGATTCATTATCAGCACACTGTTACATAGGGTCTGGCTACGTAGGGACATACAGAAGCAGCGCGTGAGAGGGCTTCTCACCGCCGCTTCTTGTGATTAGCTAGCTAGTGTGTCAGCATGTGTGATTAGTTAGCTAGTGTGTCAGCAAGTAGATGCTATGACGCATGTGGTGTCAGCATATTCCATCGAGAAGGCGGGCCCAAGACCCCCCGACTTGTTGCTCCTGCACCGGAGTACCACGACGCTGGAAGGATTGTGCGGCCCATGCAAGGGCACGAATGCTTTATGTTTTGTATTTAATTTCCATGGACAGAAGGACAACAGGTGCTAGTGAGTTCATTCGAGTTAAATACCAACACCTTTTTTATGAGGCCATCTTGTTGTTTCTAAACTTATGTCTTCGAGTCCATTTTAGAGCAGATAGTGTGATTCTACAATGGCACCACACAAGAAGTGTACTGAACAAATGTATCAATTGCAACAAGACTTACATTAAAACCAGCTATTTACATCGTTAACATTTCTTTGTTGATTGTTAGTGCATCTCTCTTTCGTAATTCTTGACAGATAGTAAATCTTGCACCATGTTGTGTCATCTAAGACGCATGGGTATATGATTTCTGCAAGGAAGGTTCTATATTGACTTAAACGATGATTTATCGCAGAATTGTGTATTAATATTTTGCGGAAAGGTGTTCGTCAACATCAATATCATATTGGAAGAGATATTTGAACAAGGTAAGAAAAGGTACTCGTGACCAGACTAATGTCACTACACCACAGCACTACATCCCTGACAGCTAGGTCGGACGAGAAAACAGCTTCCATCGATAGATAGTCGGTCGGGAAAGACTATTGCCGACCGACTGTGTCTGTTGGGGAAAGTCCAGACGAAAAAGCCTTTCCCGACTGACATATCTTTCCCGGCCGACTGTTTGTCACCTATGGCTTAACTTTCCCGACCGACAGTCTGTTGGGCCTACCATGGGCCTTTCCCGACCGACGGTCTGTTGGGCCTACCATGGGCCTTTGCCGACCGACTATCTGATGGGGTTGTATTCCCGACCAACAGTCTATAGGGCATGCCATGTGCTTTTCCCGACCGACTATCTGATGGGGTTTGTTTTCCCATCCAACTTTTCGTTGGCCCTGGCATTAGCTTCCCCAAACGACTTTCAGACATGGTTTTTTTTTCAACCAACATCCAGTAGCCCTCCCATAGCTTACATTTGCACTACCAAGAAAATATCAATCAAGACATTTCATAACAATAACGTGCATGTCCTCCAGCAATAATAAACCATAACCAGACAATAGAAACACATATTAATTAATTTCACATGTAAATACTTCATCCGTTATCAACATAATGACTTTCAAAATTTCCCATAAGCTAATATAACTAATTAACTAGAGGAAACATTAAGGTTCATTGTCTCAAACACAATGTGGGTTTACAAAATGATAGATAAAATTCATCACCAATGATTCAATCACCACTACACAAAATATCCTGAACCGCCGGCTTCATGGTTCCTCCTCCGCTTGCATGTCTTTCCTGCAAAATGTAAAGAAGTTGCCATTACATTCTTACATTCATAAATACAATGTACCATAAAAACTGGGATAAAGCATAGCATTGACTACAGCTATTACTTCACAAGGCAAGCTAGTACCAAAACACCTACTCAAGAAGGCACTCCATTCAAGTATAGGTAACCACTAGAAGTAGACACAAGCCTTGCCACACCGCTTTTCATTGTGGACCCGCTTTTATCTCTCTTATTCCTCACGTTGGATTACTCAATGCACATACAAATGACTAAAAAATAAAATCATATTCCCAGATACTATGCTACTCCAGTATCCAGGTGGCATGTAAGCCACTATGTAACTGGCAAAGACAATTGAGAATTCAGACGAGAGATATTGCCACATTGGCATGAGAGGAATTAATCATTCAATGCAACTAAATTTCAGAAAAAGAAGTTATTAAGCAGAGACAACGGAGCTTGCATATTACATTATTACATAGATCAATCTTCCTTGCAACTTGATTGGATTTTCATTGACCTTGTATGCATATGTAAGAGAGAATCTGCATAAACAAAGATTAGAGATTCGGGGGATTAATGAAAAGAGAGTAGTAGGACAGAGAGAAAGTGGACAAATCAGTAGGAAGTAGGACTAGTAGCACACCTAGTCCTAAAAAATAGGGACCGGCCTCACTGAGGCATGGAGCTGCTCGTGGTAACAGAGCAGCGGAGTTACCTAGGTGAATAACGTACGTGGCGAAAAATATTCCACGGCTAGCACAAAACCTGTGAAGTATGAAGACAACACAATTACATCTACATGAGGAGCAGGCTGCGAGGTTGGCGGTATTTACCACGGTGACTTTCTATAGGTCAGGCCTCTAATAGTGGCCCACCGAAAAGTTACAAGCTCTGTGCACAATAAAAAAAACAGGGACAAGGAACCATTTACGAAGTGCTGCATGTATTTCCTATGTAACAAAGAAATAATAGGAAACTGGAGATGTGTTTATTGGACTAGCACATAGTTCCATATGCTAGTCAGTAGTAAGTGAGGGCATTCTACATTGTTTGCTGTATCACTGCACTAGGACATCAAAACAAACGACAAAGTTAAAGGTTATGTTTCACTTTGTCATTCAACTTGATGGCAACAACTTGTACAACTAAAAAATATCAGGTCATTAACAGCAGATGCTTTACTTAACTATAGCTTGTTAAAAATAAAGCTAAAAGTCTGCACAACCATGCATACTTTTGTATGCTAAAAACCCTTAGAAGAATAATATAGAATATTGAATCCCTGATTCTCAACTGAACATTTACTAAATGCATTGTAAGAATCTGGCAAGCCCTTGTAGTACTTCTCCGTATGCCTACATGCAAGTGTACATATGCAGCGCGTTGCATCAGATTTCAGCAAGTACTAACATCTAATCTAAGATGTTTAACATATGGGGTGTTGTACCTAGGTGTATCCATCCAATCTTTGTCCATGCTAGTTGCACCTGCACACATGATTAATAGTGAATTTAAATGCCTCACACACTGTCCACACACAAAAAAACTAGAAAATTCAAAATGTGAATAGAACTCTGAAACTGAAACTAAAATCAAAATCAAACCCTTTCTATGCCTCGCATGTGGATCATAGGAAACAAAATAGGTGTTCCAGGAATTGAACTTCATAGGAAACAATTAAGTCTAGAAAGAATTCATTATATCATTATCAAATAGTGTCTAACAGTATAAGAAAAAACCTTTTGGAAATCCACATGTCGTTCGGATCCCGCTGGTTAGTAGGTTTGGCCCCCTTCTTTTGCCAGGCACTGCTTTAAATGTTCACCAACAATGTTATACATGTGGTGTCATACATTGTCCACACACAAAATAACAGGAAAAGGCCAATTCTAAAATATACAAGTTCAAGATAAGTTGCTGCTTATCAAGGAATAGCAAGAGATTATGCAAGTCAGGTACAATATTGTTATCATGACAACTAGGAACTAAAGGTGCCACGCTAAATTGGTATCTTAATTTATGGGCGGAGGCAAGAGCTGAAACTGAACCAGAATCTCAAGTTTTGGTTTGCCTTATAATGTATTACTGCTACACAGATAATTATTGTTCTTGTGCATGATCTCAACTTGTCACAGGACATCATTAGCATTTTCATATATTCTCTCGGATCCCACTTTTCAAAGCCAGAACAACACTCAAGAGTCTAAACTATGGTGACAACCCAAGGTTCAGAGCAATAAATATATCATTAAAATCAGTCTAAATGTGCCATTTTCCACAAAGTATCATCATAGTTAAGATTTATAGCTAAGTTCTATGTTCCAAATTTAAGCAGTATGCTAGTTACTTATGATGATAATACACTAAGCAAATTTCTTTTGATAACGAAGGCCAACCAAATTGACCACTATGCAGAAGGTGTGCTCATGCATAACAACTACACTGTTTTCTTCTCAAAGCACATAGTACGTGTAAATTAGCTTTCAAAATCCACACATAACATAAGCAGGAACATGTGGAGGGGAAAAACAATTCTTCCGAAGAGAAATCGTTGTATTGCTGGGAAATAGATAACACATGAGGTGGATAAAGACCTTGCATTAGAAGGACTAAAACCAACCCACTGTCCTAGTTGGATCTGGAAGAGGCATCTTGGAGCATACCTTCTTGGCCGGCAGCACCTCCAGGAGATGGTGAGCTTGGGCGCGGACGAAAAGGGAAGCTCCCGGCAGGGTTTGGAGGGCGACGGCAAGACCACCTGTGCGTGCAGGGCAGCGTAGTGAGCGACGGTGAAGGGAAGGGCGCACGGACAGGAGGAGAGAGCACCTGCAGATGGAGGGGGGGGAGGAGGACGGAGAAAGCACCTACCGGTGGAGGCGGCGGCAGTATGGTGTACGGGGTACCACCGGCGGCAATGTGGAGTGGGGTTAGCGGTGGACGGGAGATAGAGAGGATGCGACGGCCCCGCCGGCTGGAGAGCACGTGGCCGGCGTGGGGAGCAGCATGTGCGGCGGAGGGAGAGCTCGAGCGGGGGCGGCGGCGGATGCAGAAACTGTGTGCCAGATCTGAGGGATTTGGGGGGTGAAGGGGAAAAGGGGAGGTAGGGTTTTTCGTGGGCTGGGCTCATTTCGGCGCCAACTGTTTCACGTTCCCGCGTGCGCGACTGATCGGCCCAATTAGCCACCAATAGTTGGTCGGGAAAAATTGCCGACCGCTAGTTTGATGGAAGTCTTTCTATTCCCGACCGACCATCAGACGTGAAATATACCAGCATTCCCGACCGACTGCTAGACGCTACAAGTGTGTATTCCCGACCTACTGACTGATACAAGTTTTTCCGACCGACTGTGTGTCAGTATAAATGAGTTTTCCCAACACACACCGGTAGGGAATTCTGGTGCGTGGTGTAGTGTGTGTTGAAGCATTTTATATAACCATAGGAAAATGGAAAGACCTTGTTAGAATTGTGATTTCATTGTGCAATTCTACGACTCTACCATTCATTTTGATTCATATGATTCTACTATTCTGGTTAGTAAAATCTATGTTTGTACAATTTGCGACCCTACCATCAGGGCTCCGATCGGACTATTGCAGAATGAAATGCAGACCCAAAAATGACACAACAACTAGATGAGGCTTCGCCAATACCTGGACTGTGGATTATTGGGGAAAAGAGCTCGTTGAGCACGTTACGTTCAAGCATGGCTGTCTCACCTAGCTCCAGGCAATATTCAACCTCTCCTGAACACATTCGAGAGATGAAAGAGAGGATTGCAACTCAGGAGTCGGACGTCATAACAACAAATGATAGGTTTCAACTAGACCTGAATGTAGTATTTGTTGCCCAGATACAAAAAAATTGAAGAGTTAAGAAGGAAGCGACAGAAAGAACTTGAAGCTGTCAAGATGGATCGATGAAAGAAAATCATTGCTTTTGAAAAAAGCAAAGAAATGGAGGTAATGCTTATTACCTAATAAGGAAATCCTCGCAATCTTTCAGAGGACAACGTCTCAGAACCACCCATGCCTTGATGGTGTATTATTGTTCGTCATGATACTTTGTCATGTGTCTTATTTGTTGTCTTTGATACTCTGTCTCATGGTTGCTCATTATTATGTGTTATACAATTGTGTGAGAATTGTCAAGTGTCACTATTTATGAAAACTCTAATGAAGATGTTTGAAATAAAATTTTGTAGTAAGTTAAATGTAATTCATTTTTTCTCTTAATTTAAATATAAATTTGGCTGCAAATTGAATATATAAGAATTGACTTCTTCATCATTTGTGACGGTAATTGTGATAGAAATGCATGCAGTCACGAATGTCTGGACTTCTAGGCCCACATGTAACCAGTCACGACAGCAGCGTGTGGATCCGGATTTAAGAATCGCTGGCCTATCCAACCTGATGGCCCGATTGTTAGTGATGTTTACGTCATTGAAATGCTTAACGATGACAAATTGACTGATAGACAGTGACAATCTTGACCGTCAACAAATATAGAATTGACAAACTAGGAATTGTCATCGAAGATATGATCTTAGATGACGGGAAAAGTGGCATCCTTATTCTTTCAAAAAAAAAGTACCGCGCTTTAGTTATAGCCAGTGTGACGGACCAAAACCATTACAAACATATTTTTTATGAATAAATACGATTTTACATGACACAAATCAGCCGTTAGAGGAAATAGTTGTCTTCGTAGTACAGACGTGATTGGCGTTCAACGGCTCCGGTGCCTTGGCTCGCTTGTGTATTTTTAACAATGCTGAACAAGACATATGCCTCCTATATTATTCGCATCGTCGCTAATGAATCGCATTAGGCTAATCAGCAGCGCACACGCGCACCGAGGACCCGCGACTAAGCAGGCCCACTAAAAGGAACGAAGGTTACGATGTGTTCTTTGGCTGCTTTGAGATTTGCGAAGCCACGTGTCAGGTGATCGATGGGGTCTCCCGGGATGGTGCGTACGATCAGGTCGTATAAGATTTTCTTCCCAAAACTGTGGTTCAGCATGTTCCAACTTCCCTGGCGGCTTCTATGGGGGACACCTCATGCCTACTATGTTGGTTCTATCGAGAAGGCGGGCCCAAGATCCACCGGTTAGCTGCTGAGGGCCTTCTTCGACGCGCGATATTGTTGTTGCTCCTACACCGGAGCCGTGTGATGCCAGACAGATTGTGCGGCTGATGCAAAGCACTGGATGGCTCGACCTGCATTCCAGTGCCTTCCATTCCTAGTTTGCTTTTCTTTTTTTTATATATACTACTCACTCTAGACGATCGTTTTAACTCCTGAACGGCTGGTTTATTACTTATTGTGTCAAGCGTAAGCTACAGAACGAAAATGAATGGCTCTGTGCATAATGATGATACAGAGGTTGGGGCCTTTCCCATTTCAAAGAAAATGTTGAAATAGAAATGGAAGTGTGGGGTTTGGACTTTGAAGAGCACAAACACACTTTGACACTTCGGTTACTTGTATGGGCATGGTTGGTTACTAAGGACAGTACTCTCGAGTCTTGCCCAGCCTTAATGTGTGCATCTCCTCTTCAATTTAAGTGATAGCCAGAGTCCTTGATCGTTTTGGAGTATTAACTTCAGTGAACAACATGACAGTTGGCGCTAGCTAGTAGCTCCTTGGAGTTAAATACCAACACCTCCTTTTGTGAGGCCACTAAACGCACATGCTCGTCTATTTATACAGAGGTAGTCGAGTTGAACACACATTTCCCCTTACTTCTTAGCTCACATTCACTTTTTTTTACCTCGGTCAATTAAATAAGACACGTAGTCCACATTGATAGGGATTAAAAACAAGAGACGTCCAGTGATGTAGAGCCTTGAGAACGGAAGGCGTCAGGAAGAAAAATCCAAGCATCGACATGAAGTATGGTCAGTCTGATTCATTATCAGCACACTGTTACATTGGGCCTGGCTGCGCAAGATCCTGGCCTTCCTCGAGGAGCATCGCAAGATCGAGAACCGTCAAGTTCTTTTTGAGCATCACTGGCAACGTCTTAGCGAGTCCTAGTTGTTCTATCACATGCTATTTGGTAAATTTGAACCACTGGGCGTGTTTAAATTTGACTAATATGGTTTGTGAACTTTGAATTCGATTTGTAAACTATATTCGTGATTTGCTTGAACACTCAAATTTATGTTTAGTTTCTATATATGTGCTAATGTGTAGTTGCAATTTATACTAGAATTGCAAAGTTCATAAAAAACAAAAATTTACTCCGTTATATATAGGGGAACGACTAGGTCCGACCAAAACTTAGTATAATCAGTATACTCCACTAAGGGTTTACTCCACCACATACTCCATTATTTTTAGGGGGTCAGTTAGAAATGTCTTTTTAAGTACGTCTCCAGGCATTCGCCTCGTGTGCTCGCGCGAGGGCGACCAGGAACCGACGCCTCCCGCTGGCGCCGCCGTAGATCGCTTTGTCTTCGGTGGTGTCAGGCCGAGACGCAGTAAATCCCGGCTCTAGCCGGCGGGAGGGCTCCGACATCGTTTTTAGGTGCTTTTTCGTGTCTGTCTAGGGTATGTGTTATGTTCAGGAAGACAAGACGGCGGCGGCTTTCTGATGTCGGAATAAGGTTCTCCCCGTCTATGCCCCATTCTGGTGATTCATCTACCATTATTAGAGGGCGTGTGGAGATTTATCTCCGATCGATCTCGAGGGATTCAGTCGGCATTTGTCTTGGGTGGTTCCATTTGGATCCGGTCTTCGTTCGTGTGTGTTCGTGTGTCTTCAGGTTAGATCTTTCTGGTCTACGCGATGATGGCATCGCGCCTTCGGCTCACTCTAGTGATTGTAGTCGTCGCTAGGTGGTCTACGGACCTAGATGTAATTTTTACCTCTAATATTCTTTATACTGCCTTGACAGTTGACGAATAGATCAGAAATTTTCTCGCAAAAAAAGACAATACATCTGAGTCTTGCCTAGCCTTTAATGTCTGCATCTCATCTCCTATTCAAGTGATAGCCAGAGTCCTTGATGGTGTAAATATGAACGTTTGAGGACACGAATTGATGTCTGCATCTCCTCTCCTATTCAAGTGATAGCCAGAGTTCATAATCATGAAAATATGAATGTTCCATGACACGAACCCCTTCTGCTTTGAATTTCAGTGGACAACATGCGCACAACGGCGGGTGCTAGCCAGTTCCTTGGAGTTAAATACCAACACCTTCTTTTGTGAGGCCACCAAGCGTGCATGCTCGTCTATATATACTAGCACTGGTAAATTTGTGTTTGTGTTCGAGTCCATTCTAGCCGACAGTGGATGGTACTACAACGGCACGGCAGGGGAAGTGTAGCAAAGCAGATGTACCTGCATGTTCAATTGCAACAAGATCTTTAGTGAACCGAGATATTTACATGCTTAAACTTTCTTTCTTCATCTTTAATGCATCTCTCTTTTGTAATTCTGCCATAACACGGTTATTAAATCTGATCAGCATGCAGTTGTGCAGTCCAACCACCCAGATTTAATTCCTGGAATTGAAAGGTGATGCATATGTGTTTTCTCCATTTATATGTGGTATGGCCACTTATCAAAATAAAATTTTGGTACTCACTAAGAGAAATTCTTTGAGGGCCATGCTTATCTTGGTACTCACTAAGATTTGTAAACTTTTTTTCAAATTCGATGAAGTTTTATTCAAATCCGATGAACTTTTATTGAATCTGATGAACTGTTTTCAAAATCGATGAACTTTTTTCAAAATCTGATGAACTTTTTTCAAATCTGATGAACCTTTTTCAAAATTTGATGAACTGTTTTTCAATATTGATGAACTGTTTTCAAAAATCGATGAACTTTTTTTCAAAGCTGATGAACTCTTTTCAAAATTGATGAACTTTTTCTAAATTCGATGAACTTTTTTTCAAATTTGTGAACCTTTTTTCAAATGCGATGAACTTTTTTCCAAAAACGGGATGAACTCTTTTCAAAATCGATGAACTTTTTCCAAATTTGATTATCTTATTTTCAAATTTAATGAACTTTTGTTCAAGCTATAAAGTAAAACGTACAAATTTTAAGAAATTCGAAAATCCAAGTTATAAAGTAAACTGTAGTGTCCTGTGCAATAAATAGCGTGGCTCTTATGGTTCTTATAGAGTTCGCGCTTGATTTCAATTACTAGTCATCCGATGGTGTAGTGGTTAGGTGGAAAATCTTGCTGTTTAGCGGCGTGAGTTCAAGTCATGATTCTACCATATTTTTGCGTTCTTTTTTCGCGAGACTGCTCGCTTCGTCTGTGGGCCGGCCCACTTGGCGCTGTCAGTAGGCGCCGGTTGGCTTGGCCGGCGCCGAACGCGCCGAATAGGAGCTCCCCCTGATTCGGCGCTTGTTGCTGCTGTTCCTTGCTCCTCCGCCAGAGTCACACGACAATAGATGAATTGTGCGTCCCATGCAAAGACACTCGACAGCTCGTCCTGCATTTCGGTGCCTTCCATTCCTAGTTTGATTTTGATATTACTCACGCCAGACGATCCTTTTAACTGCCAATGGCTTGTCTTATTACTTATTGTGTTTACTGTAAGCTACGAAACATAAATGAATGATTGTGTGCATCATGATGATGCAGAGGCCCAAGCCTTCCCCTGTTCAGCAAAAAAGAATGAACAAAAATGGATGTGTGTGGTTTGGACTTTCGAGAGCAAAAACACTTTGACATAGTTGGTTACTTTTATGGGCATGGTTGGTTACTAAAGGGCAGAACTCTCGAGTCTTGCCTAGCCTTAATGTCTGCATGCATATCCTCTCGAATTCAAGTGATAGCCAGAGTCCTTAATCGTTTTTGAGCATTAGCTTCAATTAGGGATGAAAACGGCGTGGAAACGGACGAAACCGGTTGCTATCATATTTGTTTCATATTTTTTTACAGAAGCGGAAACGAATACAGAAGCCCCGAAAATGAATACGGAAACAGATACTACCGAAAAGAAACACGGAGCGAATACAGAGCGGACATGGAAACAAAACTGTGTGTTGACCGAAACATAAACCCCCTTGAATCATAGAGAAATACAGACAAAAAACAAACAAATTGATGGAATTCTTAACATGACTACAAATTAATATGGTTGTGTCGGTAACATAGGGTAGTATTGTAGTAGTACATGACAATTCCGTATATAGTCTAGCTGAGTATGTGTGTGGTAGTAAAAATTGGTACTCAAATGATACATTCTGCTCATTCTACTTATTGTGTCATTCGTGTTGTTTGGTAGTTGGCTACAAAATAGCCATGAGGCTATAGTAAAAACAGAAATTCCATATTAACGAAACGGAAAGTTCCGTTTCAACGTGTGTTCCACCGAAAAACACCATTCCGTTTTTGTTTCCGCATAAAAAATTTCATTTCCATTTCCATTTTGCAAATTTTCATTTCCGTTTTCATATTTCCTCTCTGTTTCCATTTTCCTCCGGAAAAGCGGAAACTTTCCGGAAAAGCGGAAACTTTCCACTCCATTTTCATCCCTAGCTTCAATGAACAACATGATGGTGGGCGCTAGGTTGTAGCTCCTTGGAGTTAAATACCAACACCTCCTTTTGTGAGGCCACCAAGCGCGCATGCTCGTCTATATATACATAGCTAGTCTAGTCGGACACACAGTTCCCCTTCCTAGCTCGGATTCACTTCTTTACCTTAGTCAATTAAATAAGGTATGTAGTAGTCCACATTGATAGGGGATGAACAGCAATACACATTCAGTGATGTAGAGTGTTGAGAACGGAAGGCATCGGGAAGAAAAAACCAAGTGTTGCAAGCGAACATAGCCGGTCTGATTCATTATCAGCAGACTGTTACATTGGGCCTGGCTGCGCCGGGACATACAGCAGCAGTGCGTGGGGGTCTCACCGCCGATTGCTGTGCTTAGATAGCTAGTGTATCAGCATGTTTGATTAGCTAACTAGTGTGTCGGACAGTGGGTATTCTGACGCATGTGCTGTCAGCAGGTTTCAACGAGAAGTCGGGCCCAAGACCCACCGGCTTGCTACTGCGGGCCTTCTCCGTGTTGAGTTGTCACGTTGTGTTGTACGGAGTACATGTGTTTGTTGTGCTCTTGGCTGTAACGGTGTGTAACCGCGTGACCCTAGTCCTAGGGATAGCTAGCTAACCTAACAACACCTCCTCATCCAGATCCCTGCACGTAGGGATTGGTGGTGCCTTTCCATGTATATGTAAACACCTACTGTGAGTAATAGGCAACTGTTTCCACCTTCTCTCTGATGCATGTTGCTTATTTTTAGACAATCCGATACATTGTTTGCTGCTACTGCGCTGCGCTGGAGCCGCGTTACGCTAGACGGATTGTAAGGCCCATGCAAAACGGACGACGGCTCGGCCTGCATTGTGGTGCCTTCCATTCATAGTTACTCACGCAAGACGATCCTTGCACTAACGAATGCCTACTCGTGGTAATAAGCTATGGAACAAAAAAAATTGGAAGTGTGCGGTTTGGAGAGCACAAACACTTCGCCAATTTGGTTACTTGTATGGGTATGATTGGTTACTAGGGAAAAGTACTCATGAGCAAACAATGAAGGAAAAATCAAAAGTTGTCATGTCTCTGAATGTAACCCGAATGTTCTCTAAAAAAAGTAACCCGAATATAAAAACACAGGTACTTGGCTTATAATACCCGCAAACAAAGTGACCTTGGATTGGATGATCATAAGCCGAGCATGGCAAAAAATGATCATAAGCCGAGCATGGCAACAAAAAAAATGCTCGGCTTACAGGACATGCTTGGCATATACCATAGAAAAGAGCTCGGCTTACACAACAATCTCGGATAGTTTTGGTGTGGCATATAAGCCGAGTGTGGGCCCAACAAGGCTCCTCTTATATTTCATAATTATTTCATTTAAAAAAACAACAAGACGTAAGCCGAGTCCATGATAGACAACACTCGGCTTACACTTTGCATATTTTTTTCAAAAACTATTTCTTGAGCCGCGCGACCCTAGACGATCCTTTTAACTCCTAAATGGCCATCTTAAAATGAATGATTGTGTGCATCATGATGACGCAGAGGCCGGAGTCTTCCCTTTCCAACAGAAAAATGTAACAAAAATTAAAATGTGGGGTTTGAACTTTGGAGAGCACAAACAC
Organism: Triticum aestivum; assembly: GCF_018294505.1. NCBI lineage: Eukaryota > Viridiplantae > Streptophyta > Magnoliopsida > Poales > Poaceae > Triticum > Triticum aestivum. The sequence goes on from NC_057807.1 coordinate 603,101,502, forward strand.
TTGGACACTTTGGTTACTTGTATATGCATTGTTGGTTATTAGGGACAGTACGTACTCCTCCTGAGTCTTGTCAAGCCTTAAAATGTCTGCATCCCTCCAATTCAACTCATAGCCAGAGTCCTTTGTCGTGTTCTATTAACTTCAGTGGACAACATGACGGTTGGCGCTAGCTAATAGCACCTTCAAGTTTAGGGGGTGTTTGGATTGGAGCCACCGTCCGCTCATCCAATATTTTGGCGTTGATCGAGACAGTGCAAGTCGCTTGGATGGATTCCAATGTTTTGGCTCGCCCACGCACCCCACCTTTTCCTCTTTTGCTTTTGTGCCAACGAACGGGCAAAACTGGGGCGGCAGAATCGACCGCCAACTTTTTGGCGCGCCCATGGCCCTCTGGGGCAGAAACCAAACGCCCCCTCCTTTTGTGAGGCCACCAAGTGCGCATGCTCGTCTATATATACAGAGGTAGTCGAACACACAACTCCCTTTACTTCTTAGCTCATGTTCACTTTTTGCCTCAGTCAATTAAATAAGGTGCGTAGTCCACATCTATTATAAGACGAAATGCAAACAAGCCACCACGTTCATCCACATGGATATAATTATCACAATTGTTAATTTTAGATATTGACGGCTAGGATTTAAAAGATGTATAACATTACATATAAATAATGTTGTGTACAACAAACCAATTGTTGAGTTGTGCCATCAGCAGAACGTGTTATACTTCCTCTTGTGAGACTTGGATATGTGTGTTTGAACTAGTCCATGTATGTGTGCTCTCTGACGGTTTGCTTTATTTATAAAGCAGAGCGAAAGCCTTTTTCGATACATCAAACCAAACATGTCACATGTTAATTGTCCAAAACGTACCTTTTCAACCGCTCATGGTTTTCCTATAAAAAAATTGTCTGAAACAATTTAGGAAAAAAAATGCATAGGTCAGGAAAAACGTGACCAACTCCAGCTTGCCTACCCATACCTCAGGATGCAAAAAGAGTCCTCCATATTCAAAACTGAGTCTACATAAAAATCTGAGTCAAAACAAACAGGACATGTGGTACATAGGCTGAAATATCTACACCCCTAATTACTATTTTTATAGGCAAAGATTAAAGATTTGTGCATTACATAGAACCATGTCAGACACGTTCAAGCAATTTGCATGAGTTCAAAACCAATACGTGTGTCTTAGCGGGAAAAAAAACAATACATGTGAGCTGCTGCGTGTCCAGATTGAAGCGCAAAACGGAATATGAGCGTAATACCTACATGTACCTTTCTTTCCCGTGATGTGTAGCTGCACCTTCGCTTGCAATCTTCTTTGGATCGAGAAGACAATGATGTCGGTGTAGTCAGGCTTAGGATATGATGTGGCAAATAAAGGAGCCAAAATTGACCGTACAAAATAGAGGCAGTGAGCCTAGCAATTCTCCATAGTGAAAAACGTCCAATAGATAGGACCTGTAAGAAGGGTAAATGGAGGTTGGAATAGATAAACGAGAAAGATAAGCGAGCACAAAAGTATGCACATGTAAGTGCTGAGTTTTGCAAAACATCGCCACTAATTAAATAGTATTAATATATAGTTCATTCTTGAACTGAAAATTGGGCTTGCTACAGAGAGAACTACATATGACATTTCGATTACATGTTTATACATGATTTCTCAATGCTAACACATGCTTATCATGAATCTATTGCCCTCAACTGTCACGCTTCATGATATAAGAACCTTAAGAGCAAACTGAATGCGGATCATTTAAGATGTGAAACAAAATAAAAAAAATTGATGAATCTAGTGGCGCAAATGCGCAGGTTACTCCTCTAGTTGATAGGGATTAAAACAACACATCCAGTAATGCAGAGCCTTGAGAACGGAAATTTACCTGACTAGTGACCCCAGCTGTTCCAGTTCTTTGTTCTGCCTCTCACTCCGCTCCCACGCTCCGCAGCTGACTCGCTGCCCCGCACCAAGGAGACCTGGTCCCCTCGACCTGGTCAGTGAGGTGTGCTCCTCCTAGCGTAGCTCGAGTCCCAGTTCGTCCCTCGATGTTACTAGCCTGCAACGAGCATCTCGTCTTCTTGACTCGCCGGCGCTGTTCGAATCACCTCTTGTTCTTTCGCTGTTGTGCCTTGTCATCTCGACTCGCCAGCGGCGCTCGATCCCCAATCCACCTCTCGTTGCTTCGCCGCTGGCACCCTTGTCGTCTCAACTCGTCAGCGTCGCTCAAGTCAGACTCAGGCCCCTTTGTTCTAGTCTGGTCGCGCACTCACCTCCCAGGCCTCGAAGCGGGTTTCCCCCCTTATGGGCCCCGCAGCAACTGGGCCTCACCAGGGGCGGTTTGAGCCAATCAAGCGAAGGCGACTCGAGGCGGGTGAGGTGCTTAGAGAAATAAATCAGTCTTTTTTTATGCACCGATATTTTTTGTAGGTGGTAGACGTTTAATTAGACGTCTCTCTTGTAGAAATAGGCATTAGTGCTTCAGAAAAGTATTGTATATTTTTCTAAGCATCTATCATCGTACAAGGCCTAAGTGGCGCCCTAAGCGCCACTAGGAGCAACCGGAGCCAACACGCTCCCCCTTCATGGGCCGGCTCGCTCCGGCTTTGCTCCCTCGCTCCCGCATCAACTTCGTTCGTTCGCTCGCTCGATCAACTATCATTACTTGTTTTTCAAAATTTTTTCCAGCTAAGCTGTTGTTTCTGGGCTCATAAATATGAAAAAAATAACACAAAAAAAATCATGTATTATGGAAAATCTCATTGATTTTGAAAAAAGTTTACTAGATACGAAAAAAATCATTGGATTTGAAAAAATGTTCATCGGTTTTTTATAAAAAACTCATCAAATTTGAAAAAGTTTGACAATTTTGAAAAAAAAATTATTGACTTTGAAAAAAGTTTATTGGAATTTGGAAAACATCATTTTTTTAAAAATCATTGAATTTGATGAAAGTTCATGATATTCGAAAAAGTTCAGGAATTTGAATAAAAATCGAAAATTTGTAAAAGTTCACGAATTTTAGAAAGTTCAGATATTCGTGGATATTTTCAAATTAATGAACTTTTTTGTAATGCTCAATTTTTTTCTGAATTTGTGAACTTATTTTTTATTCGTGGTTTTTAAAAAAAATCATGAACTTGTTTCAATGTTCGGAAAAGTGAACGGTGCATTGGTCCAACGGTGAGTGGTCAATGTCAGACGAACGATTGTGCGATGTAACCATCATCGAGGCTTTTGGAGCGAGCTGTCTGTAGAGCGACCGATCGAGTGGTCGCTGGTTCTTGGTAGGCCGGCCCAATACAGCAGGCGCGTGAGCGCCGGCTGGTCAACTAGCACTTAACGCGCCCTTTAGGAGCTCCCTAACATTTCCTATACCTCGGTGAAGACCCCCGAGTGGCCGATCTTTTTTTTTTCAGAAAAACTTTCAATATATTCATCTTTAATCATGTCAGTACAAAAAACACCAAAGGTAATAAAAATTGCATCCAAGGCCATGGACCACCTAGCGATGACTACAAGCACTACAGCGAGCCGAAGGCGCGTCACCGTCATTGCCCCTCCCTTACTGGAGCCGGACAAACCTTTTTGTAGTAGACAATTAGGAAGTCGTCGTGCTAAGACCCCATAGGACTAGCACACCAGAGTAGCAACCATCGCCTATGAAGAAAGCCGTAGATTGAAAGGATTGAACATGTAAACAATCTAACAGAGACAAACGAAGATCAGATCCAAACATATCGACCGAAGACCAGCACAGACTGAATCCCACGACATCCCATGGAGATACACCTCGACATGCCCTCCAATGACGCTAGAAGCACCCTCCACTAGTAGAGAAATGGGTCGCCACAACTTTAGTTGGCGACGAGCCATTTCCAATCAATGCCACCACTATTTTTTCGAATAGTGGTGGTGTTGTCATATTTGGTATGCCATCATTATTAGGTTAGTGATGGTGTTGCTTTTTTTAACCCGCCACAAATTGGTGGGCCCAGTTGTACTGACCCGTTAGAAGATAGTGGTGGCGTTGGATTTCTATGCACGCGTAGGTAATTAGAATAGTGCTGGCGCGCTAACTTCTGTTCTGCCAGAAATACTTTTTCCTTTTAATCATATGTTTTAGGTATTTAATAATTATATTCTTCAAAAAATCATGTTATTACTACTAGTAAAGTAATAATATCATTTCGTAAATGATGATAATTTTATATTGTATTTTAAGTCTTTTATATTTTGAGTTCTTTTATGATTTTGAGTCTTTTATTATTTTTTGGAATTTTTATCATTTGGAGTCATTTATTATATTGAGTATCTTATTATTTTTATGCCCACGCCAGCACTGGTCCATCTCAATTCATTCCCTCAGTAAAAATCCTAGGCACCTCTCTCTTCTCTATCTCATTTTCACCCACTCCCTCAACCAGCCGCCGCTGCCACCTCCGGACCTCACCGCCTCGCCATCGGACCTGCACACACGCTTATCGCCACACCGCCGGCAGCAGATTTAGTAGCATAGAATCTATTGATTGTCTTGTGTAGAATTTTTAGTTGTGTAGAATCTGATTGCTTTTGTGTAACAAGGTGCGTTGATCGATACCCACGGCCGAAGCCGTTGCAACTCACTCTGTGCGTTCGGTTTATTCGGTTTACATGGTTCAGTTTATACGGTTCTTCGGTTTGTACGATATTAATACTTTGATAAATACTGTATGAAATTAAAATACGATTCGATTTCGGTATATAGCAAATTATTTCGTATGGTTTCGGTATATACCATAATAGCCAAAGTTGACGCGAATTTGAAAATGACGCCGTAACAATTTACAAATTTATGAATCAAAACACATACTATTTTACACAAATACTATATAAGTATATATGCATGAATTGATTCATACCTTGATTGTTATGGACGTGCTTAGCATTTTTTAAAGAAAAAAATAACTATGTTACAAGAAAAATGTACGTGCTTGGTAGTGAATTTGACTCATGTACAAGAAAAATGAGTACTTGTATAGTTGTTTGCCTCAAGAAATATAAATTTATTTTTACTTCGGTTTATACGGTTAACCATTCGGTTTTTCTGTATATACCATAAAAACCAAAGTTTAAAACGGTATGAAAAGTTCATACCATACCAAAACCAGAAACCATAAAAACCGTAAAATTGGTTCGGTTCAGTTTATTTTCGGGGTTTTTCGGTTCGGTCTCAAAATGCATAAAGTGAGTTGCAACGGATCCCATGAAAATAAATTAGGCAGGGAGAAAAATATAGTGCAAAATGTGGTTCAACATACTCCAGCTTCCCTCGCGGCTTCTATGGGGGACACCTCATGCCTACTTTGCTGGTTCCATCGGGAAGGCGGACCCAAGACCCACTGGCTGGCTGCCGAGGGCCTTCTTCGACGCGCGATGTTGTTGTTGCTCCTGCACCGGAGCCGCGCGATGCCAGACAGATTGTGCGGCCGATGCAAACCCTTCAATGGCTCGACATGCATTCCGGTGCCTTCCATTCCTAGTTTGCTTTTCTTTCTTTATATATACCACTCACTCCAGATGATCGTTTTAACTCCTGAACGGCTGGTTTATTACTTATTGTGTCAAGTGTAATAAGCTACAGAACGGAAATGAATGGCTTTGTGCATAATGATGTTACAGAGGTTGGGGCCTTTCCCTTTTCTAAAGGAAAAGTTGAAACAAAAATGGAGTGTGGGGTTTGTACTTTGAAGAGCACAAACACACTTCGATACTTCGATCGGTTGCTAAGGAGAGTAGTCCTGACTCCTGAGTCGTGCCTAGCCTTAATGTGTGCATCTCCTCTCCAATTTAAGTGATAGCCTGAGTCCTTGATCGTTTTGGAGTATTAACTTCAGTGAACAACATGACAGTTGGTGCTAGCTAGTAGCTCCTTGGAGTTAAATACCAACACCTCCTTTTGTGAGGCCACTAAACACACATGCTCGTCTATTTATACAGAGGTAGTCGAGTTGAACACACATTTCCCCTTACTTCTTAGCTCACATTCACTTTTTTTGCCTCGGTCAATTAAATAAGATACGTAGTACACATTGGTAGGGATTAAAATCAACAAAGGTCCAGTGATGTAGAGCCTTGAGAACGGAAGGCGTCAGGAAGAAAAATCCAAGCATCGACGAGTAAATAGCATAAAACTACCACTTTCCGTGCTAGGGTTCCAAAAAACCACCACTTTTTTGTTTGTGACTGATACCTACCACTTTTCTCGTTGGTTGTCTCAAAAAACCCAAATGGCCAGTTTTTTTTTGGAAAAGGGGGTTTACCTCAGCCTCTGCATCAGAAAGATGCATACGGCTCATATTATTAAAAATTCCAGTAACAAAGTCTCCAAGTCTCAAAGTAAGAAATAAAACAAAACACTCATAAGAGCAAGATCGAAAGCCACAACCGGCTGGCAAATAAAATAGGAGCACTACATACCTATCCTATTACATGACCGCCATCCAAACCGGTTGAAAATAACCAGTTGCTAGCGTTTTAATCTGTTTTCTGACGGTCCGGGCCTGCCTGTCAGGCCACGTCAGTGCCGCGCATGACTGCGAGGCCGTTAACAGCCGTTACTCAAACCGACCGGTGCGGTCGGTCCGCACCCGCTCACTCGTGCGCTGCTTCTCTCTCTGTCGGCAGCCTTCAGTTAAGTCGTCTCCCTCCCTCTCACTCTGCTCCCCTGCCCGCACTCATCTCTGCTCTCACTCTCACTCTCCTCTGCTCTCTGATCTTCGACGTCGGCGACGACTTGCACTGTGGAAGCTCCACCTCCGCCATGCCTTCCTGGAATGACGAGGATACGAGCTCAGAGGATGAGTGCGACATCACAAGCATGGACATGGCTCTTTGGGTAAGTTTTTTGATCTGCTGAGCTAGGGTTAGGGTTCATCTAGGAGCTAGGAGCTAGATTAGGTTAGGGTTCATCTTTGTGAGCTAGGATAAGCTTTGGTTACTGTTATATAGTAGGCAGGGTTATGGTTGCTGTTGAGCTATGTTTATGTATGCTTCAAAACTAGGGTTAGGGTTAGGGATCTTGCTGGATTGGGAATTAATTTTTGATCTATGTCTGGTTCTGTGAGCTAAGGTGATTTTGTTGATGTGTTCATGTAGGAGACCCCTGACACCACCATGGAGCCTCTTTTCTGTGGCCAGCTGGAGCTTTCTGAACCCACATGGATGATGCACCACATGAGGCCAATTAAGTGTGTGGCATTTGAAGGAACCTTAACTGGAAGGCGTTTTATGGTTGTCCAGTGCAGCAGGTATAGTATCTTATTTGGAATCATTTTCTTCTGAACCCACACATGTATTATGTTGCCAAGTTGTTGTTCTGAACCCACAAGGATGAACTGCAATATGCCTTAATTAATCCTCGCCTTCAGTTACAGTTATAGTTTGTATATCTGTGAATGAACATTGTACAAGCAGGTTGTCATTTTCAGTCTGATATGATTTGTTGTTATTAAATTCAGTGCACTTAGTGATATGTATATCAATTGTGCAGAGTGAAGGTGTTAACTGTGGTGTTACTGAGTGGGTTGACCAGCGCTGGCCTCCAATTCCTCAGAATTGCTTGATAAGGTTGTGGGACATGTTCCATGAACAGAATTGTGGCAGGGTAGTTGATAAGCAGAAGTATGAGAAGCATCTGGCCAAGCTTAAGACTGAAAATGACAAGTTGTGCATTGAGTACACAAAGCTTGTCCAAGATGTATCCAAGATGTTTGATTGGCAGGATGGTAGGGTAGACCACATGAATTATCAGAAGGCAGTTGATGAGGAAGAATTTGAGAAGAAGAAGGAGGTAGAAGAGAGTGGTAAGTTGGAGGTTCAGATGGAGAAGCTCAAACTTGCCAAGGAACATAGGTGCATTTTACAGAGTCAAGCTGACATTATCAAGAACACCAGGAAGGCAATGAAGGAGGTTGAACATGAGAGAGATTTGCTTAAGATATAGAAGGCCAAGCTTGAGCATGTGGTGAATGAGCTGATGAATGATGGGCATGCAAGCAAGGAGAAACTTGAGAAAATCAAGGTCATCCTTGATTCATGAAGTGTGTTCTGCAGTTGGTGAAGTACATCCAAGGCCTTTATAAGTATGTGGCCTAACAATCTGATGTGAAGATATGGGGTGTACATTTTGGGAATGTGAAGCTAATCTAGTCTATGTCTATGCCAATGTTAAGTATGCTGCTAGAACCTTTAATACTAAGTTATGAACTATGTTGTAATGAATGTTGGTACTGATATTTGAACCTTTTATGCTATGTTATGGAGTCAGTGATAAGCACTGCTGGACCATGCTATGTGTTTTTTATCTTTAAAACATAGTTGAAGTGTGTTTATTAGTGCTTTGTACCTGGGCTTGTTTTGGCCCAGTTATGTTTGCAAACCTAGGCCTACCTACTAACTCTAGATGCCTCTCCACTGCTCATAAATAGCCTCCTCCACCCACCCTCCTCCATGTCCAGAACCCAGCCGCCACATCCCACCTCTAGAAACCCTAGATGGATCCAGAGCTTGGGGAGGTGACAGATAAGGAAGGGGAGGCAGTGCAGGCAGTGGATCTGTGGAGGCAAAGGGCTCGCAGAGTGGAGCTGGAGTCCAAGAGGCGGCTGGCAGACAAGATCTTGGAGAAGTGCAAGCCAGATGAGTTCACAGTTCTTGTTCCTGGCGGCAGGCGCAAGAGCTCAGGGAAGATCATCAGGTGGGCTAGGGCACAGGCAGTAATCGCTCCTCACCCTTCTACCAGAGCAAAGTGGCGCCATTTCTTTGAGCGTTACGATTGAGAGTTGTTGCTACTAGTTATATTGAGTAAGAATGAGAGTCTGAGCTATGTATCCCTTCCATTTCTGTACAACTCTTTGTATGAAAGAATGTTTGGATGGTGGAATCTATGAATGTTTGAATAAATCTATCAATGTTGTCTGAATAAATCTATCAATGTTGTCTGAATAAAGCAATGGTTGCATCAGTGTTGTCTGAATAAACCAAAGACTCAGGTTTCATAAAGCAAACAGTCAGGTTTTAGTTTTGGGATTCTATCAATCTATTAATCATATAAACACTCAGGTTTCATAACCAAAGACATAGGTTTCATAAAGCAAACAGTCAGGTTTCAGGAAGCAAATACATATGTTTCATAATACAAACACTCAAGTTTCAGCAAGCAAACACTCAAGTTTCAGCAAGAAAATACATAGTTTTGAGCACTCATACAGTGCAAATGTTGGAATCTTCAGTAGTTACCACTAGCAGTGAAATATGCCTTCCACTTTCCAGTTGGCTTCCTAACCCTCTTGGACCCAATCTCCATTTCAGAGTGAGCAGCTTGCCTTGGAGCATGGAAAATTGTGTACCCCCCCTCCTCTGCTAGCTGTTGATGCTCTGGTGTTCTTTGCTGGAGAGGCAATGGATGACCTTGTGTTCTTGGCTGGTGAAGATGTGCTAGGAGCCCTTGTCTTCTTGGTTGCTCTAATCTTCTTGGCAGGTGCTGATGTGGCAGGTGCTGGAGTAGCAGAACCAGCAGGTTTGGTCCTCTTTGATGGTCCTGGAGTAGCAGAAGCAACAACCTTGTTCCTCTTTGTTGGTCCTAGAGTAGCTGTGGCTATTGTTGGCCTCTTTGCTGGTCCTGGAGTAGTTGTGGTTGTTGATGGCCTCTTCCTAGCTATGACTGGTGCTGATGGTGGTGGTGGGGGTGCAACCACATCTGTACTAGCTCAGGCCGCAAGTGGACACGGTCCGTCCACGGCGCCCGCATAAAAACCCACTTAATTTGTGCTCGTGGACGCCCGCGTAACCCGCGACTTAGAATGTGGGCTAAGTGGGCTGACCCACGTTTTCCACATATGACCCACTTAATTCCCCTCTTCTTGTCTTCCTCGTTCCCCTCTTCGTACGATGCTAGGATAGGGCACGCCGCCGCCACTTCCCCATGGCCGGCTTAGCTCTGCCGTCCACCTTCCCAATGGCCGATCTAGCGCCGCCGTCCACCTACCCCATAGAAGCCGCAACACCCACATCCATCATCTCCATGGACGCCGCAGCGCCGCCTTCCACCTCCATCGTAGCCGCACCAGCGCCGCCATCCACCTTTCCCACAACTGCACCAGCACCGCGGTCCACCTCCCCCACGGCTGTACCAGTGCTGCCTTCCAACTCCCCCACTGTCGGACCAGAGCAACCATTCACCTCCTCCATGTCCGCCCCAGCGGCGCCGCCGTCAGCCACCACCATGGTTGTCACCAGCGACGCTCGCAACAAGCGACATCCCTACAAGAAGAAGAAGATTGTTGCTGTCCAAGAAGAACCTGCCAAGGTAGCTTATCCCCTTGGAGCCCTCGCTTCTTTAATCTCCATCAAGAAATTGAGCAAGCCTGGAAGGTGGTTAGCACTAGTACATGGCAACTCGTTGAGGATACAAGTGATTTTCTAGTATAGATTTGATCCATACCTGAACCTGCCAAGTGATTTAATCTATGCCGCGGGAATCGTCGAGAATACAAGTGATTTAATCTTGGCACTTGTGGGTACATGGCACTAGCTGGCCTTTGCTTCAATATTAAATTTTCTAGTATAGATTTGATCCATCCATAAGTGACTTAGTTGAGGGTACAGGTTCAGGTTAGAGAAGCCTGCCGCATATCAAATTAAGGCATAGAGCCTTTGATTCGGATGTATGTTTTATTCTACGAATCCAAGTACTAGAATAGATCACGTGATGTTGCCACGAAACTAGTGTCAGTATTATTTTCTCTACTTGTATATAGTACCTTTGCATTTGTTCTTAGGGACTGTAGGTTGTTTTGAATTTTGCCCATATCGTATACCTGTGACCACCTACTTAAAATAATAGGGAAAGAATATATAGAGGCTAAATAGCCTAGAAATTTCTCCAAGTATTTTTCCTTCTGTTGGAGCAATTCCATGCCATTCTTGATCTGTTCAAATATTGTAAAACAGGTAAGTTCAGATAGACTTAACTGAACTGCAAGCCACAAAAGAAAGATGTACCTTTGGATGTGCCTGTATCTTGTCTCATATGAAACAAGCTGGAGTTTCGAAACAATAAACCATATCGTTATCTTCTCTTACTACTATTGTGAAATAGCATCAGTGCTGATTGATGCTGACTTCTTAACTAAATAGCTTTATTGTGTTCATAGGAGAAGAGACGTGCTTCCGGGCCCTTCCAGGATGTAGCAGTTTTTATTTTGTGTAATCTGTAATGTTTTCTCTGATATAAATATGGTGTTTGTTCTACTTTTATTTGACATATCCAGTCATTTAACCTTCTGTCAAATTGCGCCATCCATCATCTCCGTGGACGCCGCAGCACCGCCTTCCACCTCCAACATCGCCGCACCAACACCGTCGTCCACTTCCCCCACAACTGCACCAGCGCCGCTGTCGGTGTCAAAACCGGCGGATCTCGGGTAGGGGGTCCCGAACTGTGCGTCTAGGCGGATGGTAATAGGAGACGAGGGACACGATGTTTTTACCCAGGTTCGGGCCCTCTTGATGGAGGTAAAACCCTACGTCCTGCTTGATTAATATTGATGATGTGGGTTACAAGAGTAGATCTACCACAAGATCAAGGAGGCTAAACCTTAGAAGCTAGCCTATGGTATGATTGTTGTTCGTCCTATGGACTAAAGCCATCCGGTTTATATAGACACCGGAGAGGGCTAGGGTTACACAGAGTCGGTTACAATGGTAGGAGATCTAAGTATCCGTATCGCCAAGCTTGCCTTCCACGCCAAGGAAAGTCCCATCTGGACACGGGACGAAGTCTTCAATCTTGTATCTTCATAGTCTTGGAGTCCGGCCGATGATGATAGTTCGGCTATCCGGACACCCCCTAGTCCGGGACTCCCTCAGTAGCCCCTGAACCAGGCTTCAATGACGACGAGTCCGGCGCGCATATTGTCTTCGGCATTGCCAGGCGGGTTCCTTCCCCGAATAATTTATAGAAGATTGTGAACACCAGGATAGTGTCCGGCTCTGCAAAAATAAATTCCACATACCACCGTAGAGAGAATAATATTACACAAGATCAATCTGCTGACGTATCCTGTGGCGTGACGTCACACCACTTCCAAGCCTTTACTCGAATCGTTTTTATTGTTCCACCTCAGCGCGTTTAGCGAGGCGGTTTCCTTGGCACGTCTTGTCGAAGCAGAGATCGTGTTCCCCTTATTCCGGGATTCCCATCAATACGGACGTGGGTAACCCAACCGCGCCCGTTGCCACGCCCCCTCCATCGAAGGCGGGTTTTAAACGGTCACGGGGACGGCTCTTGGTATTCTTCCTCTTTATAATGAGACCAAGGCCCGTTCTTTTTATTCAAGCCTCTATCGAATCCGCCCCTCTCCCTGAGTTCCAACACCCAGGGCTCCAAATTCAGGTACCTTCGATCCTCGACAATGTCCGGTCCTGATCTACGAGGCCGGTGGATGCCCTCCTCCATTACGGAGGAGGACGTGCTAAAGCTGAGAGATGCCAGGTATTTAACCTACGAGATTTCGCATAGGCTGCCTGCCCAAGGGCAAGTTATCCCAACTCCCGAGCCTGGCGAGATCGTCGTGTTCATGTCTCACTTCTGTCGGGGTTTAGGCTTCCCGACGGATCCCTTCATGAAGGGGCTCATGTTTTACTATGGGCTGGAATTCCACGACCCGGCTCCGGAGTCCATCCTCCATATCTCATCATTCATTGTCGTCTGTGAAGCCTTCCTCCGCACTACCCCTCACTTTGGCTTATGGCTCAAAACCTTCAACGTGGAGCCGAAGATGATTGGGGGGCGTCAGGCAGAGTGCGGCGGGGCGGTTATAAGCAAGATGGCCGAAGCTCCATGGCCCAAGGGCTCTTTCCAAGAGGAGCTCGGCTCGTGGCAACAGGAGTGGTTTTATATCACCACTCCCCGGGGCAGCAGGCAGAAGCCGCCGCCCATCTTTCGCTCGGGCCCTCCATAGCAGCTGACGTCATGGGTCAACAAGGGGCGTGACTGAGGGCCGCCCAAAGACGTCCCCCTGTTGCAGGACCGGATTCGAGTCCTCCGAGAAAGGGAGATCAATCTGGTCGCAGTGGTGCAGGTCATGTTGATCCGACGCCTACTGCCCTGCAAACGTCGCCCCCTCCGCCTGTGGGAATTTAACCCGGAGGGGCCGCGAGTTCTTCAACACTTCATGGGTTTGACTCCCATGGAGATGTATAAACTGTTCTTCGGATCGCAAGAGACGCATCCGGAATTGACCGAGGATGTTGGCCTAAGCTGCAATCGCCCCGATACTCAAGTAAGTAGCCATGTGTCCGAACACACCATCCATTTATTTATCATGAGCTTGCCTTTTAACCAGCTATCCCTGGACAGGAGTGGATAGCGCAAGCAAAACTGATACGGTGTCCGGCCCCCCTCCCTGAGACCACGCAGGATCCTGTGTTAATCAAAATGTTGGAGGTTGCACCTTCGAATGAGGGCGAAGGGGGGCACAGGGAAACTGTCACCTCTGCCAAGGAGGTTTTTAGTAAGGGAGGAATCGAGAGTCCCTCCTTCGAGGGGGAGAAGAGGACTGCTTCCGAAGACACGGAGGCCAAGGCCTCAAAGCGGGGAAAGAAATCTGTACCGGAAGGTCCTGCGCCGGGAAGAGCCCCGGCCGTACTATCGAGCCGTAAGTAAAATGGGGGATTTTATAATTATTAGACACCCTGCTTAATGTCTAAAGGTAACCGAAGTTTTTACCTTGTAGTTCGGATCTCAGCCCATCTCAGCACAGCTCATCTTTGGGAGACCTTCGTCCGGAGATGATGGAGAGCGAAATGCCTCCATCTGCCGCCCCATCGCACGGGGCGGACGACCCTGAGGTGTCATCGCGGAGGGTCTCCCTGAGTCCGGCGGGGCCAGAGAGTTTAGCACCCATTGGAGTATGGCCGGTGGAGCTGCAGGATTTGCTTAAGAGGGCGTCCATCTCAGAAGATCACCGCACATTAATGGGTAATGTGATTGAGAGGATCTCGTCCGCCGAAAGCGGGTTGTATGAGGCCGTTGGAAGTTTACTGACGGGATTTGAGGTACACAAAAAATGACATACCTGTTGACAGTTTTGCACATGAAGTGCGCCCTGTATAGTAGCCCCTGAGACTTGGTATGCTGTCGAAAACGGCAGCGTGCCTAGGATCATAATCTCAGTTATTAACTGTCGCCTTTCCTATGCAGGTGGCGGAACGTTCGGTGGCCAGCCGGACGGATGGATTCGCCGAGCTGAAGAAGCAACTCGACGGTGCAGATGCGGACATCTCGCTGGTCAATAAACGACTTGATGAGTCACAAGGTATGTGATTGCGTCGCGGTTGCTTAATAAGGGAGCTGATGCCCATTCCTTACAAGTTGTATGCTTGATGCAGATGGTGCTGCTGCTGTGGAAGACCTTCGAGCAGAACTTGCTCGTTCCAAGGAGCAAGCCAGAAAAAGCGAGGCGGCTGCCTTGAAGGCAGCGAAAGAGCGAGAAGCCGAGAAGGTGCTCACTGCCGAAGCAGGGAGGAGATGGCCGGAATGGCCATGAAATTAAAAGTTGCTACCGACCGCCTGGAGGTTCTTGAAGAGAACACCGAGCGGAGCAAGAGGACCTGAAGAAGGCCGATGCCGAAGCCAAGGATGCCCGTAGTGCGATGCGGGCTATGAAGGAGGAGCTGCGTCAGGTCGGAGATATTGTGGCTGGAAAGCCCTTTATGCTGCGTAGGAAGTTCACGGATCCGAAGTATGCTCAGCTGGGCCGATTGTATGGTGTGGAGGATCCTTATCTGGACTTGGCGACGAGTGCGGCTGACGCAGTCGTGCACTTTCGAAGCCAGGAGGATCATGAAATGGAAGAGCTTTTCTGGTCTCAATTCCATAGTCCGGAGCGTCCACTTCCGTTGAGTGATCGGTTGGTTGAGTGGGCTGAGTTGAATAGATTGTCCAGACTGGCCATGATGGATGTGGTCACTCATCTGTGTCTGAAAAGGCCCAAGCCGAAGAGTTATTTTGGCTTGTTGCAGCAATTCCTTGGGGCAGTGCCGCATATTAAGGCGATGAAGCGGTCGGCATGCATTGAAGGTGCACGGATGGCTCTCGCCCGTGGTAAAACATACTTGGCGGAGATGGATGCCACCGCTGTTGCATCCCGGGGTTCGGACAAAAGCCGATTCCCCACCGAGCATTACTTTGAGGAAGTCCTGCAGGGCGCTCGTATAATAGAGTCGCAGTGCTCGAAAGATGCTATGTTTGAATGACATGTATGATTTCCAAGATCATGTTTATAATGCAATGACTTTTTATACTTGTGTGTTCAAGTATTGAACTATCTCCTGTGCGGCCGTATATATATGTATAATCTGAAAGATGGCAGTCTTTGGCTTCAGCCCCCACGCACATGGTGCGGGGGTGTTTGCAAAAAGAAAATCGCTTCTTCACACTTAATCCAACGTCTTGGTCCTTTTAAGGAGGTGATAGCGTAGCAAACTAGGCAACCGGACTATAATGCTTTATCACTTTCACTTAGCCATAGGAGCTCGAATGTGGGGCTACTATATAGCCCCTGATGGCACCGCGCTTCTCCAAACTCGGGGCGCGTATGTGCCTGACCGGGAAGCGGTCCTTCATCAAAGCGGAGGAATTCTAAACATTCCAATGGTCGATCGAGTGGTTGACCAGTCTCTCGTTATATCATGACAGTCAGTTTTCGGCTTTCTCTACTGAGGTGCTCTCCCGGCCAAACCGGGGCACAATCACAGTAGTTCTCCTGGTGCCGCGTTAGCGTATGATACGGAACGTAAGGCAGCAAAACACAGGAGCCGGGCAAACCCAACATTTGACCAAAGACATGATTCGGAGCTGATGCATATAAGGCCTAACTCGAGACGCCGAACACTCCCTGAGGTGTTCGGTCTTTATGATATTGGGCCGAACAAAGCCCTAAGCCCCTAGTGTCCAGGTACAGGCCGGAACTTCTGACGCGGCCGATTCCAAAACGCCAGCCT
Source organism: Triticum aestivum (assembly GCF_018294505.1). Taxonomy (NCBI): domain Eukaryota; kingdom Viridiplantae; phylum Streptophyta; class Magnoliopsida; order Poales; family Poaceae; genus Triticum; species Triticum aestivum. The sequence continues at coordinate 603,117,547 of NC_057807.1, forward strand.
CCTCCTCGGCTCTGGTAGGAAACCGGGGGATGTGTATCAACAAGAGACAGTAAGAAAGGTTTACGCAGGGTCTTAATCTGAAAAGAATCCTTGCAAAGGGTCCCTACTGCACGTCTGCGCCTGTGTCTCCGTTGTGCTGTATCCTGGACGGGTGTAGCACGTGCTTCATCTGTAAAAGAGAAGGACTTAGTTTCTAAGAAATATCGTGCAAAAATTGTATTAAAATAAAGTATAATTTGGAAGATGAAGAAAGTTGAGCTTTATTGGCTTTCATCATTTATGCACGCGGCCCCCTAACAAAAAAGGGGTATGCGGCTGGGAAGCCCCTTGTTAGCTTACGCCAGACTTGTCTAACCATGTCCGAGGTCTAAATGACCTGTTTTTCAGGGACTTGACCTGCGAGGTCTGATTAATGTGTGGCTGTCGAAGCAGTCGCACATTCTCTATGGTCGAGGGACACTCAGAGTTGTGAGATTATGCCACGTGGACCGGGCATTTCTAAGCGTAAGAGATGTGTAATGTTGTATTGCATTAAAGAAGGCGAAAGCTTCGCGCCCCAGTAGCGCTTAAGGGCTACTATTAAATGGGGCGATGGAGAGTGAGCTTTTCGCGACGGAGGTTGTCGGATGAACCGAACACGACCTCTAGTGGCACAGAGCTTGTAAAATTGGCTTAAAAGGCCTGGCGTCACTCCTTTGAAGGAAGTGCAGCTATAGCGAATTTTGGTGGGTTCTATCCCCAGTCTGCGGACGGTGTCCTGGTATAGCAGGTGCTGCGCTGCGTGTTATCACGTGAAGTGAGTTCACTGTTTTGACTTCTAGTGGGAAAGTCTTTTGGTTTGCGGATCGCTGCTTTTGGGTTTCGTCACCTTCACCTGGTGTGTCGAGCCCCTTATGTTCGGCGTTAAGTCGGCCGGACTGCTTGAAGACCCAACAATCTCTGTGGGTATGGTTTGCAGGCGTCCCGGAGGTACCATGTATTTGGCACAGTCTGTCCAGAATCTTGTTTAGGTTGGATAGCTCGTCACTGTTGTCCTTGAGGGGCATTGTTTTGTTGTTCGGCCGAGAGCTTTTGAATCCGGCGTTGACCGCCATACTATTTGGGCCATTTTCCTTATTTCGGCGCTGATCTTTTCTGCGTCGTGATTTCCCATTTCCATCCCTGATTTTGGATGTACTCGGGTCGCTGGTGCTGCATCTAGCCAGCCAGCTGTCTTCCCCTGCGCAAAAGCGTGTCATGAGGCTTGTTAGTGCGGCCATTGTTCTTGGTTTTTCCTGGCCGAGGTGTCTGGCGAGCCATTCGTCTTGGACGTTGTGTTTAAAGGCTGCTAAGGCTTCAGTGTCCGTACAGTCGACTATTTGGTTCTTTTGAGTGAGGAACCTGTTCTAGAATTTGCGTGTTGATTCTCCGGGCTGTTGAGTTATGTGACTTAAATCGTCTGCATCCGGAGGCCGGACATAAGTCCCCTGAAAATTTGCTCGAAACGCATCCTCAAGTTCTTCCCAACTTCCAATCGTATTTTCTGGGAGGCTTTTAAGCCAATGCCGGGCCGGCCCTTTGAGCTTGAGGGGAAGGTATTTTATGGCATGGAGATCGTCTCCTCTTACCATGTGTATGTGCAGGATATAATCCTCAGTCTAGACTCCGGGGTCTGTTGTTCCGTCGTATGCCTCTATGTTTATGGGTTTAAATCCCGCTGGAAATCCATGATCCAGTACCTCGTCGGTAAAACATAGCGGGTGTGCGGCGCCCCTGTATTTGGGTGTGCCGTTGTCTTCAAATGCTCGGCTAGTTGTGTTACTTCCTAGAGTCTTCTTTTTTGGCCCATAGATAGACCTGGCCGGGTTATCCTTTTTCTGAAGATCTTTATGCTGATCATGTGCCGGCTTGTGTGTGGCGCCCGGTGTTGCTCTTGGCCTGTCATCTGGTCGTCTATCCGGCCAGGCGGCCCCTTTCTTTTTTGACTGCGGGGGCTCGAAGGCCTCCTCGTCAAATTCGGGCAACAGCTTGCGCTTCGGGTAGCTCTTTGTCTGGTGACTAATGCCATATTTATCTGCGGTGTTGAGTACTTTGCTCCATCTCATTCTGAGTGTCCCTTCCGCTGTTTTGAGCTTCCGCTTTTGCTTCTTCAAGCTTCTTGCAGTGGCGACGAGCCTTTTATGAAGATTCATATGCTCTGGTGATGTGAGATGATCATCGCCGGGGATGGGTTGCTTGTCCAGTTCATGTCCGGCTGGCTGCTTGTTGACGTGTGCGTCGTCCACTGCTTCGCCCTGCTCTAGGGCCGGGTCCGTATGGGCGTCGTTTTTGCCAATGCCGGTCTTCGGGCGGCGCTTGCGTCGCCGCTTTGTTTGTTTGTTGGGGGAGTTGTCCTTCGCCACGTCCCTTTTTTCCTCATTGTCGCTTCCTTTTGGTGTGTCCACCATGCATACATTGTGGGATGGGGTGGCTTTCCTGCGCCCGTTAGGCGCTGGTTCTTGGTCGTCTCCGGCATCGTCGTCCATACCGTCGATGTCCTCGGAGTCGTAGTCTAGCATGTCGGTTAAATCATCGACAGCGGCTACCAAGTGGGTGGTGGGCGGGCTTTGAATTTCTTCGTCGTCCGCATCCCAACCATCCTGACCGCAGTCCGGCCAGGGCTCTCCTGATAACGAGAGATATTTTAGCGAACTCAAGATGTCGCCGAAAGGTGAGTGTTGAAAGACATCCGCTGCGGTGAACTCCATGATCGGCGCCCAATCGGATTCTATCAGGGCGGGCGCGGGAGGTTCGGAGTCCGGCAAGGAGTCCGGCACCTCGGAGTCACGAGCTTTATGAGGGACAAAGTCAGTGTTCGGCTCTATCGCCATAGAGGTTGCAGCACCCGAGGCGGTGTCTAGGCATCCGTCCTCGATCTGCGCGGCCGGCTCCGAATTGAGGATCGGAGCGGGCTCGAGTGCGGCCTCCAGGGTGCTGTCCGGCTGCAGAGCTAAATCATGCCCATCGTGACAGTACGGCACGCTTGGCTGTGGCTCGAATCCGTCGAGGATCAAGTCCCCGCGGATGTCAGCCGTGAAGTTCAAACTTCCAAATCTGAACTGACGGCCAGGGGCGTAGCCTTCGACCTGCTCCAGCTGGCCAAGCGAATTGGCCCGCAGTGCGAAGCCGCCGAATACGAAGATCTGTCCGGGGAGGAAGGTCTCACCCTGGACTGCATCGTCGTTGATGATCGAAGAAGCCATCGAGCCTATCGGTGACGACACAGAGGAACTCTCAATGAAAGCACCAATGTCGGTGTCAAAACCGGCGGATCTCGGGTAGGGGGTCCCGAACTGTGTGTCTAGGCGGATGGTAATAGGAGACGAGGGACACGATGTTTTTACCCAAGTTCGGGCCCTCTTGATGGAGGTAAAACCTTACGTCCTGCTTGATTAATATTGATGATGTGGGTTACAAGAGTAGATCTACCACGAGATCAAGGAGGCTAAACCCTAGAAGCTAGCCTATGGTATGATTGTTGTTCGTCCTATGGACTAAAGCCATCCTATAACCGGAGAGGGCTAGGGTTACATAGAGTCGGTTACAATGGTAGGAGATCTACATATCCGTATCGCCAAGCTTGCCTTCCACGCCAAGGAAAGTCCCATCCGGACACGGGACGAATTCTTCAATCTTGTATCTTCATAGTCTTGGAGTCCGGCCGATGATGATAGTTCGGCTATCCGGACACCCCCTAGTCCGGGACTCCCTCAGCCGCCGTCCAACTCCTCCATGGCCAGACCAGCGCAGCTGTCCAACTCCACCACGGCCGGACCAGCGTATCCCTCCAACTCCCCTACGGTCGGACCAGTGCAGCTGTCCATATCCTTCATGCCAGCCCCAATGCCGTCGTCAACCTCCACCATGGCCCTCACCGGCGAGGCTCGCAAGAAGCAACCTGGGCATGAACTCCCAAGGTCTGGCTCCAAGAAGAAGAAGAAGATAGCTGCTGTCCATGAAGCCCCTGCTGAGAATGCTGTTGAAGTCGTCCTTGCTTCTTAATCTGACAAGACCAAGTGCCGCAGTGGCTCTATCAAGAGGAAGCTGAAGAAGCAACAGCCTAAGAAGGAAGACTCTAATGGGGATGCTCCTAATGGGACCACTATTGAGAAAGAGCAGGAGGCTCCCATTGAACAAGAGAAAATTCTACTTTGCTACACTTTGCCTCACATTCAGCTGTTTTCCAAGCTTTTTACTGATGTGTTAATTTGGAGCAGGAGATGACCCTTGAAGAATATGATAAGATGCAAGAAAAGAAGAAGTCTCTGGAGGCCTCTAAACCCGAGGAGAGGAGGGTTGCTGCTGTAGATTTTGAGGGTTTCCAGCTCTTGGAGAAAAATCTGATTGAGGATGATGCTAAATTGAAGGCGGAAAATGTTCGAAAGGCATGTTTTACTTTACTTGTTTGACATATCCAGTCATTTAACCTGTTGTCAGATTGTGCACTTTAGTACATCTGAATCTTGGCATATACTAGTATCCTCTACAAGTTGGAAATCCTCTTCATCTTTCAGACTAGTCTGCAAGTTATTCAACTCTTCTTTCTTCTGCTCATGTTCTTCCCTAACTTATTATTGTTTACATTGTCGGCTTATATGATAAAGACTAGTCTGCTTATATGATAATTCTTAACTGAATTCTGACCCATGATTGTTTACATTGTTCTAGAGAGCTAGTCCACGAGTTTATTCTCCAAAGGTTGTGGCGAGCTCCCCAGGGGTCAATATGTTAGCAAGATCATCTACATTGAAGAGGGTGTCCTCGGCGGTGAGGCAAGCTTCCACAAAAAGGGCAAAGTTAGCAGATCAACTAGAGACACCTGCTTCACAGCGGACGCCGCTACAGAACACCCCTTTGCTTCAAAATCTATCTCCTGCAGCGATAAGACCTAGTTCCCATGGTAAGATTTGCTTCCGGATATTCCTACGGTCGACTTTGTAGATTAACACGTGATGCCTCTAAATATTCAACCTCTATGTTTAAGGTGTTCTTTTCCCATGCATGCAGGGTCAAAGCGTAGACGCCGCAAGCTGGTATCTCACATTTGGGAGGAGGCTGTGCCAATCTATGATGGTCGAATGCTTGTGGAAGGCTAGTGTAATCATTGCCAACAAATTTTTCCGGCCACATGAGACAGCGGGACCAGCCACTTACGTCGGCACTTGAAGGTATGCCCAATGAAAACTGCAATGAATGAAATGATTGACAAGTTGGGTCATCATGAGGTGGTAGATCCTAATTGGAAATTTGATGCTAAAATCTCACGGTCTGAATTAGTCAAGTTGATTGTTGTGAATGAATTGTCGTTCTCTCTCGTGGAGTACAAACCATTTTGGGACTTTGCTGCTTCCTTAAATCCGTGGTTCAGAGTGCCCTGTAGAACAACCGTCAAAGATGATTGCATTGGAAATTTTAAGAGAAACAAACTAAAAATGCAACAATATTTTGTGAAGTCTACTAGTAGAGTATCTTTGACAACAGATATGTGGACGTCAAACCAAAAATTGGGTTATCTTTGCATCACCTGCCACTTGATTGATTCAGATTGGAAAATTCAAAAATTTGTCATAAGATTCTTCATGATGCAGACACCTCACAATGCTATGAACATGTATGGTGTGATACTAAGAGGATAAGCCCTTTGGTTTCACGTTAGACAACGCACCGGTGAATACCGCGATGATAAACCACTTAAGAGAGAATTTGGTTAAAAAAGGTTGTCTTCTCTTGAAAGGAAAATTATTTCATTGTCGATGTGCTCCTCACGTCTTCAACTTGATGGTTCAAGATGCTCTTCTCGCAATGAAATCTGTGGTCAATAACATTCGAGAATCTGTCCAATTCGTAAAGAGTTCACAATCAAGAGGCCAACAATTTCAAGAGATAATCAATCAAGTGGGGTGTTGTTTTAGTAGGCAGCCTTCTATAGATGTACAAACTCGTTGGAATTCCACATATTTGATGCTTGAATGAGCTATACCATTTAGAAGTGCATTTGATGCCTTAGGGCAGCAAGACAACGAGTACGAGTTTTGTCCAACACTTATTGAATGTAAAATGGCTGAATCTGCATGCAAATTGCTAAAAGGATTTTACACAGCAACCAAACTTCTATCTGGATCAAAGTATCCGACTAGTCATCTCTACTTCCCCCAGCTATGTAAGATTAAGAAGATCTTGAAGAGAGAGTCATCAAGTAAGAACACCATCATTGCGCATATGGTGCAGCAAATGGAAATAAATTTAGAGAAGTATTGGAAGGAGTCCTACAAGTCGATTTGTGTTCCGGTTGTATTTGATCCAAGGTTTAAGTTTGATCTACTTGAATATATGTTAAAAGACTTTGGAAGTGAAATTGAAGCCAATATATGGATGCTTAAATTAAACAAAGCAATCCAAAAGCTTTTTGATCAGTACTCTCAAGATATACTTGTTCATCACCAACAAGAGGATTGTGGGAGTCCTGGTGCCGAGGAGGATGAAGAAGACGGTGATCCACTTGCGGAGTGGGGTCATTATATCCGTTGCAAAAAAGGGAAAGCAAATAATGAGCTGGATCAGTATTTGAAAGAGGAGTTGTATCCACGGAAGAAAGAGTTGGACATATTAGAATGGTGGAAAATCAACTCTCTCAAGTATCCGGTTCTCTCTACAATTGCTTGTGACATATTGGCTATTTCGGCGTCCATGGTACCTTCCGAGTCCGCTTTTAGTTCTGGAGGACGCATTGTCAGTGATTATAGGAGCAGTCTTTCTTGCTCCACCGTCGAAGCTTTGATTTGCCTACAAGACTGACTGAGAACAGCCGGTTAGTAAGTTTTTCTTTTATTCCTCATGAAAATTGGTAACCACGGTTAATCTAATAATTTATGTGTTTTGTGTTTTGTGTTTTGCAGATCCAGAAAAATATAAAGGCGTATCATTGGAGACAGATGAAGAAGATCAAGGTATATGCGATGCCCCCATGATAATCACTATTTCTATTTATCAGCTAGCTGTTGACTGCAGTGCTTGCCTTGAATCATTTAAGCTACCATGCAGCAAGCAGCATTCTTCTTACTGCAAAATGTTCATCTGCCCTCTGTTCTGAAGAAAAGCTGAATGTTTCTACTTTGCTACTTGTTTCACTTCCAATGTTTCTTGTAAAGTCCTAAGTTATATTGTAAAATGGATTCTTATGATGCAAATGGACTGACGGACATATTTTTTGACAGGAAATATGGGTTGCTAGTTTGCTACTTGAAGAAAGGGTGGTAGGTTGATGGTGATGGAAGATCTTGAAGAGCTGAAAAAATTCATCTTGCTGTAGCCTCTTGTCTTATTGAAATTGATTTTGTCTTTAGTCCTGCTGCAAATAAAGGATGGCAGGTTGTATTAATGCAATTTATCTTGCATTGAGATTATGTACTTGCTGTATCCTGACAGGTTGTAGTCTTAATACATGGAGAGTAAACAGTATGAACTTGCTGTATCCTGACATGTACTTTTTATATTTTCAATTCTTGCATTCAGATTATGTGGGTATGTGGCAACCCGCATAGTCTCAAATATTTTTATGTGGACATCTCACTTAATCCCACATAATTATGTGGGTTGATGCGACATTATGTGGGACTCCCGCATCCCATCCCACTTGCAGCCTGACCTACAATGAGTGCCTTGTCGTCTCGACTCGCCGGCCGCGCTTGATCCCCAATCCACCTCTCGATTCTTCGCCTATGGCACCCTTGTCGTCTCGACTCGCCGACCGCGCTCGATCCCCAATCCACCTCTCGTTTCTTCGCCTATGTCACCCTTGTCATCTCGACTCGTCAGCGTCGCTCGGTCAAACTCAGACCCCTTTGTTCTAATTTGGTCACGCACGCACCTCCAAGGCCTCGAAGCGAGTTACCTCCCCGCAACAACTGGGCCTCACGAGGGGCGGTTCGAGCCAATCAAACCAAGGCGACTCGAGGCTGGTGCATCTCGACATCTCATTCTGGCGTTTTCTAAGGTCAGCAAGTATCATATACTCCCTCAGTCCCAAAATTCATGTCTTAAATTTGTCTAGATACGGATGTATCCAATACTAAAACATGACTTGATACATCCGTATTTAGATAAATCTAAGACAAGAATTTTGGGACGGAGGAAGTATTAGTATCATGCATATGATAGTAGTGTATGATAGTACTATATTTATAGTACATAGTATAATAGATGGTCTTATTTATTGCTATGCATAACACAAAGTAGCACAACATTTATTATGATATGGTATCTACCTATTTTACTCTAACCCCTTTTTTAATTCTCTGCCACATCAGCATGTTCGCTATTCCCAAGTGCATGATACCAGCTAAGTTACCACCACTATGGCCAGCCTAAATGGCGCCCGTAGTGCCCGTTTCTTCGGGAGCTCCTAGGGCCATGTACAATGCAAGGGGCTTAGGTGAGGTGCTTAGAGAAATGAATCAGTTTTTCTTTAAGTACCGATGCTTATTGTAGAGGGTAGACACTTAATTAGGCGTCTCTTATATAGAAGTAGACACTGGTACTTCAGAAAACTCTAGTTTATTTTTCTAAGCACCTAGTATTGTACAAGGCCTAAGTGGCGCCTTAAGCATCACTTGGAGCAACCGGAACCCACACGTGCCCCCTTCATGGGCCGGCCTGCTCTGGCTTTGCTCCCTCGCTCGCGCATCAACTTCGTTCGCTCGCTTGCTTGATCAACTTGTTTTTCATTTTTTTTCGGGTGAGCTGTTGTTTCAGGGCTCATAAATTTGAAAAAAATAACTCAAAATAATCACGTATTATGAAAAAGTTCATTGCTTTCAAAAAAAATCATCAAATACGAGAAAATTTCATTGAATTTGAAAAAATGTTTATTGGTTTTTAAAAAACCTCATCGAATTTGAAAAAAGTACATCAAGTTCGAAAAAAGTTTGACAATTTTGAAAAAATTCATTGAATTTGAAAAAAGTTTATCCGAATTAGAAAAAAATATCGGTTTTGGGAAAAAGTTCATCATTTTTTAAAAAGTTCATTGAATTTGATGAAAGTTCATGATATTCGAAAAAGTTCACGAATTTGAATAAAAAAGTCATAAATTTTGTAAAATTTCTTGAATTTGAAAAAGTTCCTGGATTCACGAATACTTTCAAATTAATGAACTTTTTGTAGTGCTCAATTTTTTCCCGAATTTGTGAACTTTTTTTTTGTGATTTTTAAAAATTCATGAACTTGTTTCAATGTTTGAAAAAGTGAATGGTGCATTGGTCCATCGGTGAGTGGTCAATGTAAGATGAATGATCGTGCGATGCAACCATCGATCGAGGCTTTTGGAGCGAGCTTCCTGTAGAGAGATCGATCGATTGGTCGCTGGATCTTGGTGGGCCGGCCCAATACACCATGCGCGTGAGCGCCGGCTGGTTAACTAGCGCTTAACGCCCCTTTGGGAGCTCCCTCTTGTTGTAACATTTTCTATACCTCGGTGAAGACCCCTGAGAGGTCGGTCTTTTTTTTTTTGAGAAACTTTCAATCTATTCATCTTCAATCATGTCAGTACAAAAAACACTAGAGGTAATAAAAATTAGATCCAGGGCCGTGGACCACCTTGGGACGACTACAAGTACTAAAGCGAGCCGAAGGCGCGTCACCGTCATTGCTCCTCCCTCGCTGGAGCGGCACAAACCTTGTCGTAGTAGACAGTCGGAAAGTCGTCGTGCTAAGACCCCATAGGACTAGCACACCAGAGTAGCAACCATCACAGATGAAGAAAGTCGTAGATTGAAAGGATTGAACATGTAAACAATCTAACGGAGACGAACGAAGATCAGATCCAAACAGATTGACCATAGACCAGCACAAACTGAATTCCACGAGATCCTATGGAGATACACCTCGACATGCCCTCCAATGACGTTAGACGCACCCTCCACTTTAATTAGTGACAAGCCATTTCTAATCAGTGACACCACTATTTTTTTTTTCAAATAATGGTGGCGTTCTTATATTTGGTATGCCAACATTATTAGGTTAGTGATGGTGTTGCTTTTTTTAACCCTCCACAAATTGGTGGGCCCAGTTGTACTAACCCGTTAGAAGATAGTGGTGGTGTTGGATTTCTATGCACACGTAGGTAATTAGTCTAGTGCCGGCGCGCTAACTTCTGTTACACCAGAAATATTTTCCCCTTTTTGATCATATGTTTTAGGTATTTGATAATTATATTCTTCAAAAAAATCATGTTATTACTATTAGTAAAGTAATAATATCATTTTGTAAATGATTATCATTTTATATTGTATTTTAAGTCTTTTGTTGTTTTGAGTTTTTTTATCATTTCAAGTCTTTTATCATTTTTAGAGTTTTTATCATTTGGAGTCATTTATTATATTGAGTCTCTTATTATTTTTATGCACATGCCAGCACTGGTCCATCTCAATTCATTCCCTCAGTAAAAATCCTAGGCACCATTCTCTTCTCTCTCTCATTTTCACCCACTCCCTCAACCAGCCGCTGCCGCCACCTCCGGACCTCACCGCCCATCGCCACCGGACCTGCACCCATGCTTAGCGCACCGCGGGCAGCAGATTTAGTAGCGTAGAATCCATGGATTGTTTTGTGTAGAATTTTTAGTTGTGTAGAATCTGATTACTCTTGTATAACAAGGTGTGTTGATCGATACCCATGGTCGAAGCCGTTGCAACGGATCCCATGAAAATAACTTAGGCAGGGAGAAATATATAGTGCAAAATGTGGTTCAGCATGCTCTAGCTTCCCTGGCAGCTTCTATGGGGGACACATCATGCCTACTATGCTGGTTCCATTGGGAAGGCGGGCCCAAGACCCACCGGCTGGCTACCGAGGGCCTTCTTCGACGCGCGATGTTGTTGTTGCTCCTGCACCGGAGCCGCGCGATGCCAGACAGATTGTGCGGCCGATGCAAACCCTTCAATGGCTCGACATGCATTCCGGTGCCTTCCATTCCTAGTTTGTTTTTCTTTCTTTATATATACCACTCACTCCAGATGATCGTTTTAACTCCTGAACGGCTGGTTTATTACTTATTGTGTCAAGTGTAATAAGCTACAGAACGGAAATGAATGGCTTTGTGCATAATGATGTTACAGAGGTTGGGGCCTTTCCCTTTTCTAAAGGAAAAGTTGAAACAAAAATGGAGTGTGGGGTTTGTACTTTGAAGAGCACAAACACACTTCGACACTTCGATCGGTTACTAAGGAGAGTAGTCCTGACTCCTGAGTTGTGCCTAGCCTTAATGTGTGCATCTCCTCTCCAATTTAAGTGATAGCCTGAGTCCTTGATCGTTTTGGAGTATTAACTTCAGTGAACAACATGACGGCTGGTGCTAGCTAGTAGAGTAGTTCCTTTGAGTTAAATACCAACACCTCCTTTTGTGAGGCCACTAAACGCACATGCTCGTCTATTTATACAGATGTAGTCGAGTCGGACACACATTTCCCCTTACCTCTTAGCTCATATTCACTTTTTTTTTTGCCTCGGTCAATTAAATATGATACGTAGTCCACGTTCATAGGGATTAAAAACAACAGACGTCCAGTGATGTAGAACCTTGAGAACGGAAGGCGTCAGGAAGAAAAATCCAAGCATCGACATGGAGTGTGGTCAGTCTGATTCATTATCAGCACACTGTTACATTGGGCCTGGCTGCGCTGCGACATATTGGAGTAGCGCGTGAGAGGGGTCCTCATCGTGGCTCCTTGTGATTAGCTAGCTAGTGTATCAGCACGTGTGATTGGCTGGCTAGTGTGTCAGCCAGTGAATCCAATATTGCATGTTGTGTCAGCATGTTCCATCGAGAAGACCGGCCCAAGACCCACCGGCTTGCTACTGCGGGCCTTCTCCGATACGTGTTGCTGCTCCTGCGCTGGAGGCAGATTATGCAGCCCATGCAACGCACTCGACGGCTCGATCTGCATTCCGGTGCCTTCCATTCCTAGTTTACATTTGACAGTACTCACGCTTTATGATCCTTGCACCCGCGAACGCCTACAAGTGGTATAAGCTATGGAACAAAAATGAAAGTGTGCGGTTTGGAGAGCACAAACACTTTGGCCATTTGGTTACTTTGTTGTATGGGTATGTTTGGTTTCTAGGGACAGTACATCCGAGTCTTGCCTAAGCCCTTAATGTCTGCATCTCCTGGATACCGACTTTTGCAAAAACAAATTAGTAATTAAAAAAAAATCTGAAAATCTGAAAAAGCTTTTGATATAAAGTTGACCTTCTATTGCACTTAAAAAAATCGCGAAGGGAAAATCACCGTTGACTTCAGGGTAGAAAACGATAAATTAAGGCCAAATAGGTGTGAACAGTAACTTGTATATAGCAATACATTTGTTTTTCCCTTGAATTCAATGGGGTTTTTCCTTTGGTGAAATTTTATATACGTGTGCAAAGGAAAATCAAGTTTATTAAAAAAAAATCCTTTTTCCGCAATTTTTTTTAAAACATTCCCATATAAGGTGTCTAGCAGATCCGGTATATCCCCATCCAACTCAGAGCAGCTCTAGCAGATCTGGTATACCCCGTCCCGCAAAGATCATCTATGGGCATTTGCGGGACAGGTTTATGAGATCTGTTCCATCTGAGGCCTCGCGGTACCGCAAAAAATTTAGTAGCTATGTAAATTCTAGAATTTCAACAATACGAACAAAATAAAATCATAATATAAATTAAACATATGAATATAAATGGTGTGAATGGCAATTCGCAACACAACAATCTTCTTCATTACAAGAAATGATCAAATTCAAATAATTATTACAAATTTTTTTGTTCAAATCACACACAAATACATATGAAATTTATTAAATAAAAATAGGAATCTAACTCCCTTCGAGTTGCCGCTGATGCTCAATAAGATCTTTCTAGAGTTTGCTGTGTGTAGCACGGCTCTCAGTCATCTGGTAGGTGTCAAGAAATGCAGTAATCTCATCTGCATCCCTGGCAGGCTTCACGCGGCTACCAACATTGTCATAATAAAACTAGATGGGAGAGTGTGTAAATTATTAATAAGTCCAAATCCCTCTCATCTTCAATGATTATGTTGTGTAAATTACACAAGCAGTTATGATGTTTCTGAGGGATTTTTGTTGGGGAACATAGTAATTCAAAAAAAATTCTACGATCACGCAAGATCTATCTAGGAGAAGCATAGCAACGAGATGGGAGAGTGTGTCCACGTACCATCATAGACAGAAAGCGGAAGCGTTTAGTAACGCGGTTGATATAGTCGAACGTCTTCATGATCCAACCGATCCAAGTACCGAACGTACGACACCTCCGTGTTCAGCACACGTTCAGCACGATGACGTCCCTCGAGCTCTTGATCCAGTAGAGGGTCGAGGGAGAGTTCCGTCAGCACGACGGCGTGGCGACGGTGTTGGTGATGTGATCCGTGCAGGGCTTCACCTAAGCACTACGACAATATGACCGAGGTGGTAAACTGTGGAGGGGGGCACCACACACGGCTAAGAAACAACTGTTGTGCTTTGGGGTGCCCCCTGCCCCCGTATATAAAGGAGGGGAGGAGGAGGCCGGCCACCAAGGGGGGCGCCAGGGAGAGGGGAGTCCTACTAGGACTCCAGTCCTAGTAGGATTCGGCCCCCTTTTTTCCTTCTTCCGGAGGGGAAAGAGGGAAAGGAGAGGGAGTAGGAGAAGGAAAGGGGGCGCTACCCCTTCCCTAATCCAATTCAGCCTCCTCCCTTGTGGGGGGGGGGGAGCCCCATGTGGGCTGGTAGCCTCCCTCCTATGGCCCATATGGCCCATATCTTTCCCCGGGGGGTTCCGGTAACCCCTCTGGTACTCCGGTATGTACCCGATACACTCCGGAACCAATCCGGTGTCCGAATACTTCCTTCCAATATATCAATCTTTACCTCTCGACCATTTCAAGACTCCTTGTCATGTCCTTGATCTCATCGGGGACTTTGGACAAACTTCGGTCACCAAAACACATAACTCATAATACAAATCATCATCGAACGTTAAGCGTGCAGACCCTACGGGTTCGAGAACTATGTAGACATGACCGAGACACATCTCCGGTCAATAACCAATAGCGAAACCTGGATGCTCATATTGGATCCTACATATTCTACGAAGATCTTTATCGGTCAAAATGCATAACAACATACGTCATTCCCTTTGTCATCGGTATGTTACTTGCCAGAGATTTGATCGTCGGTATCATCATACCTAGTTCTATCTCGCTACTGGAAAGTCTCTTTTCTTGTTCCGTAATGCATCATCCCGTAACTAACTCATTAGTCACATTGCTTGCAAGGCTTATAGTGATGTGCATTACCGAGAGGGCCCAAAGATACCTCTCCGATATACAGAGTGACAAATCCTAATCTTGATCTATGCCAACCCAACAAACACCTTCAGAGACACCTGTAGAGCATCTTTATAATCACCCAACTACGTTGTGATGTTTGATAGCACACAAGGTGTTCCTCCGGTATTCGAGAGTTGCATAATCTCATAGTCAGAGAAACATGTATAAGTCATGAAGAAAGCAATAGCAATAAACTAAACGATCATTATGCTAAGCTAACGGATGGGTCTTGTCCATCACATCATTGTCCTAATGATGAGATCTCGTTCATCAAATGACAACACATGTCTATGGTCAGGAAACTTAACCATCTTTGATTAACGAGCTAGTCAAGTAGAGGCATACTAGCGACACTCTGTTTTGTCTATGTATTCACATATGTACTAAGTTTCCGGTTAATACAATTCTAGCATGAATAATAAAAATTATCATGATATAAGGAAATATAAATAACAACTTTATTATTGCATCTAGGGCATATTTCCTTCAGTCTCCCACTTGTACTAGAGTCAATAATCTAGTTCACACCGTCTTGTGATTTAACACCAATAGTTCACATCTTTATGTGATTAGTACACATCTCCATGTGACTAACACCCAAAGGGTTTACTAGAGTCAATAATCTAGTTCACGTTGCTATGTGATTAACACCCAAAGAGTACTAAGGTGTGATCATGTTTTGCTTGTGAGAGAAGTTTAGTCAACGGGTCTGCCACATTCAGAGCCATATGTATTTTGCATATTTTCTATGTCTACAATGCTATGCATGGAGCTACTGTAGCTAATTGCTCCCACTTTCAATATGTATCCAGATTGAGACTTAGAGTCATCCGGATCAGTGTCAAAGCTTGCATCGATGTAACCCTTTACGACAAAATTTTTGTCACCTCCATAACCGAGAAACATGTCCTTATTCCACTAAGGATAATTTTGACCATTGTCCAGTGATACACTCTTGGATCACTATTGTACCCTCTTGCCAAACTCATGGTGAGGTACACAATAGGTCTGGTACACAACATAGCATCCTTTATAGAACCTATGACTGAGGCATAGGGAATGACTTTCCATTCTCTTTCTATTTTCTGCCATGGTCGGGTTTTGAGTCTTTACTAAACTTCACACTTTGCAACACAGGCAAGAACTCCTTCTTTGACTGCTCCATTTTGAACTACTTCAAAAACTTGTCAAGGTATGTACTCATTGAAAAAACTTATCACGTGTCTTGATCTATATCATATCTATAGATCTTGATGCTCAATATGTAAGCAGCTTCACCGAGGTCTTTCTTTGAAAAACTCCTTTCAAACAATCCTTCATGCTTTCCAGAAAATTCTACATCATTTCTGTCGTGGAATTGTCACGGCAGATGTCCTAGTGAAAGGACTTAGTCGTGGAGCCATCACAACTAGGAAGCTTAAAAGGGTTAAATGGGACAAAGGACACGGGGATTTATACTGGTTTGGCCCCTTGCGGTGAAGGTAATGGCTTAATCCAGTTTGAGGTGGGATTGCTTATGTCTCGATTACCAAGGAGCGAATCCGCTTGACCTAGTTCTCGATCTGATCTTACTTGTCTTGAACCACCGCCGGGTCGTACCTTTATATATGGAGGTCGACGCCCAACGGCTCACAGAGTCCCGGCCGGCTCATAAACAGTGTCCGGCTCGGTCTCTCTCTCTCTCTCTCTCTCTCTCTCTATTCCTGCCTTACAATACAAGTTAGATACATATGGTGGTTTATCTCTACGGGCCTTGAGTCGCCTTTGGGCTTTGGGCCCTTTAACCGAACTGCCATCTTTCCAGTACCAACTTGGGCTTTACGAATTGCCATAGGTATAACCCGGCCCCTCCTGGGCGGGTCATACCAAATAGTTATATCCCCAACATTAGGCCCCAGATTGATTGACTGGTTCCTCTGCTCTTCATTGCGCGAGAATTCATAACCCGCCATGACGTCATCTTCTGGATTTGCAATAACCCACCATGATGTCATCTGCCATTAATTCACACTTTATCTAACATATCTCAACGGATCCTTATCTTTAATGACCATCCCGAGAATCTAGGCGTCCTGGTTAGTTGGATAACCGTATTTTCGGCCTCCTCGTTTTTCGCGCCCACTTATCAGTCTTTCCCTTATAAATAGGCACGACCTAGTCTTTCCTCATTCTCTCCCTTTCCAGCGTCTTCTTCCTCTCGCAACCTTCTACCGCTCGAGCTCCGCCGCCGCCGTAGAGCACCTCGTCCTCCTCAACCTCGGCCGCTGCATCAACCTGAGTTGGATCAAAGTACACCGGCGCTCCATCGCAGTTGAATCTGCACCTGTAAGTGCTTCTTCCTCAGCGTGTTTTGATCGCATTAGGGTTTCCTGACTGTTCGTCGTGTTCTTCAAGATTTTTCCATAGTTCCTCCACCGCGGCCTCTTTTGATCCAAAAGCAATATAGAACTCATGCGGTGGTTGTTTTGCCTCCACTTTTGATACCAGCGGATCCCCTTTCTCTGGAAAGAGACCTCATTAGAACTCATGAACTCATCTATACTATCGTGGAATTGTCACAGCAGATGTCCTAGTGAAAGGACTTAGTCGTCGAGCCATCGCAACTAGGAAGCTTAAAGGGGTTAAACGGGACAAAGGACACAGGAATATATACTAGTTTTGTAGGTCTAGATTATTTTCCTTTTCCTGAACAGTCGTTGATCCAAAATAACAATTGCAATCTGTGAAACTTGTTTGTGTGACACTTAGCCAAACATCTGTGTTTTAATAGATCCACCTATCCATGGCGACTCAAATCCCCGTGTTAAATTGCAGTGTTCCATAGATAACGTCAACCACTCATGGCGGCTTATATAACTTGACTGCTCACGGCGGTTTAAATAACCTGACGTAATTAGTCATATACCATTAGGCCCCTTTATAAGCCGCCATTCCGAATATGTGTTGTAATACTTTTCCTCTGGCTTAAATTTGAACCGGCAATTTTTCTCTTTGTTAGGCTTCCTTCTTCACAATGCCGCCCAAAACAACCACATCATGCAATTAGGTTAAATCCATCATTACGGAGAGTACACTTGATGATTTTGTGAAAACCGGCTATTTGCCCCAAAAGGATGTGATGTCGTACCGTGCTCCTGATCCAACAGAAGAAAAGCCTCAACCCAAAGAGGGGGAAGTCATTATTTTCACGGATCACATGATCCGGGGATTTTCACCACCCGACTCAAAGTTCTTCAGAGACGTCCTGCACTTTTTTGACCTCCGTCCTCAAGACATCGGACCCAACTCCGTGTCTAATATTTGCAACTTTCAAGTGTTCTATGAGGTGTATCTTGAAGAAGAACCCAGCTTGCTGCTCTTTAGAGAGTTGTTTTATTTGAACCGTCAGAATGAATACTCCAATGGCCCTAGTTTGGAACTCGGTGGGGTCTCAATCCAACGATGGAGAGACGCCATTTTCCCTTATGCAAATCCACCAAGTCACCCCAAAGATTGTAACCAGACATGGTTCTACTGCCAAGACACGTCTCCGGATGATGAGAACCCTCTGCCCGGCTTTCGCGCCCTGCGCCTCGACTCCAATCATCCTCTTCTGGATAAGTTGTCAGCTGCTGATTGTCAGAAGCACGCTTCTACCATGGCCAAAGTCAAGGCTCTTTTAGGGAATGGCTTAAATGGCATTGACTTGGTCCGGTGCTGGGTCGCATGGCAGATTATCTCGTTGAGCCGTCGCTCCGGTTTAATGTGCACCTACACGGGCAAGAAGAATGATCCACTGTGCCACAGCCCTGACGATTTACCTGATGATGTTGTCAATGATATGACGAAGTCACTTCTGAATGAGCCCCTAGCAGATTGTGGCAAGGTGGGCTTAAGCCCTTTCTGCAAAGCTAACCCGGCTCCAGGGGTAAGTCGTCAAGCTTAATTAATTTACCTTCATCTTTGATGTTTTGTCTTTTACTCAAACCTTTGCTGATTTTCATAGGCTGACGACAAATTTTGGAAGAAAAAGTATGATCATGAGGCTGCAAAGAGAGCCAGGAAGGCCAAGAAGGCCTCCAGGAGAACCGCCACCAAGAAAAGAGGAAAGAAGCCCAGCGCTTCCGAATTGCTTCAACTGGAAGACTCCTCTGAGTCGGAGGTAGCCCTCGATTCTGTTGGCTCCTTTTTCAATCACCTTATTGACACTGATTATCATCAGGCTGACACGGGAACGAGTCAGGGGGTGGAAGAAGAGGTAAATATTATTTCCTCTGACTCCGAGCCTTTTCCAAGACAAAAAAGCGGAAGAGTAACCCAGAAAGTAAGATTTTTCACATCCCTTAGCTTATCAGGATCCTCACTTTCCTTTGAAGCGACAGATTCATGAGAGCCGGAGGCAGACCCGGACCAGCAAGGATGCATAACTCTCCTCCGGCTTACTGAATACACCAAAGAAGCACCGGAACAAGGTCACCTCCGACTTAAACCCTTTTTATCCTTTGGCGGGTCTTACTCGTCAACCACTCAACTCTTCTTATTCAAATTATCAGGAAACTTCACATTCTTCCAGTGACTCAATCCAGTCCAACATGCCGGCTTTTAAGACCGCTCCAGGGTAATGATGATTTACTAATCTTGTACTCATTACAATCATGTATATTTGTATTGACCTTTTTTTTTGACTTTATGTAGCAGAAAAGCAAAGCCCGACAAGAGGGTGAAGAAAAACAAGCCGGTCGAAGAGCCGACCGTTCATGAGCCGGAGCTCCAAATTGCTGCGTCTGAGGCCTCTGTTCCTGAACCGCCGCTTGAGACGGTTCATGACATGCCAACAATGACTACTGACCCGCCTGTCAATCAAGCCGCCGACGGCTCCATAAACCCTGAAGCTTCAAACCTGGTTAAGCCAGCCGACTCACAAGATGTTGATGTGGAAATCACCAAGACCGGTTATACTGAGCCGGGGAGACCTACTGTGCTAGCCAAGTGTTCTAACAAGGACGAGCACATTGAACAACGTAAAGTCAGATTTGATGTTGCTGACTATACTCAATTGAGCCTTGGCGATATTTTTTCTGGTTATCTTAACCAAGTGCACAACAGTCGCGATCTTCAGGTTGACATGGTGAAACAAATGCACTAGGAATCTGAGGTATAAATCCTTCCCTTCATTGAATTGTCCTTACTATGCTAGCCCCCAAGTGTAGTGCTTATGATGAATATGTTGTAGACTTTAGAATGAACTTGTGAGCCTCAGTAATATCCTTTAGTAGAATCCTTAAAATCCGACATAATCCATAGCCTCCAAGGGCCGGTTTAATCAACATGAATGAGTCGGTCCTTCATATACTTGTATAGAAAACAGTAGTTGTGTAGCTTTTAACAGCAATATGCATTAGCCCCCAAGTGCCAAGTGTTGTTGCTTGCAAAATGCTTGGGACTTATTCTCACAAGACGCCACTTAAACAAACTTTCGGTAGACATTAGCCCCCAAGTGCGAAGTGTTTTTGCTTGCAAAAGGCTTGGGACTTAATATTGTATGCTAATATTCATAATCTTGACCCGGTACTTGTACAGACCACCACTGCTCAACTTCAATCAGTGTTGGCTGAATTGAAGAACCGCCTGGAGTCACAGGAGACTGAAACCCAAAGAGCAAATTCCAAATTTGAATTCAGTGTGTCTGAACAAGAGAAATTGAAGGCCAATTTTGAAGTTGAGAAAAAGGCCTGGGCTGAAGAAAAAAATTGCCCTTATCCAACAAGCTGAAAAAGCAGAGGCGGCTCTTGAAGAGGTGACCATTGAATTATCTCAGATGGTCTCAGCAATCTTTGTTAAGCCGCCCTACAAGCGTCAAGTATTGAATCTTTCTAGTGATCATATTAATTTTCATTAACTCACTTGATACTGCTATGCAGGCCCCAGGAGCACAAACCTCAATCAGGACATGCTGGTGAAGCTGAAGGCGGTTTACACGCTCGTGGAACAACTTTACACTGGATATCAGCGTGCCTTAGCCACAGTTGCCCTGTCAAACAAAGTCCCCATGCTCCTGATGGATGTGCCAAAGAAACTTTCTGTGCTGCCCCAGCGATTCAAGGAATTAAGGCGATCATCTGCGAGAGCCAGAGCCATGGCTGCCTTAAGTCGGGCCAAAGCTTGACTACCGGAATTAGACCCGGCCGACATCGCCATTGGGTATCCAAGCCTTAAGGAGGATGGCACTTCATTTGAACAGGAGGACTTCACTGCTTGTGTGAAGGAAATACGCCCTGTGGCCACTGAGGGAGTCCTGGATTAAGGGGCCCTTGGACAGCCAGACTATATACTTTTGTCGGACTGTTGGACTATGAAGATACAAGATTGAAGACTTCGTCCCGTGTCCGGATGGGACTCTCCTTTGCGTGGAAGGCAAGCTTGGAAATTCGGATATGTAGATCTCCGTCTCTGTAACTGACTCTGTGTAACCCTAGCCCCCTCCGATGTCTATATAAACCGGAGGGTTTAGTCCGTAGGACAACAACAATCATAATCATAGGCTAGCTTCTAGGGTTTAGCCTCTACGATCTCGTGGTAGATCAACTCTTGTAATACTCATATCATCAAGATCAATCAAGCAGGAAGTAGGGTATTACCTCCATTGAGAGGGCCCGAACCTGGGTAAAACATCGTGTCCCCTGCCTCCTGTTACCATTAGCCTTAGACGCACAGTTCGGGACCCCCTACCCGAGATCGGCCGGTTTTGACACCGACATTGGTGCTTTCATTGAGAGTTCCACTGTGTCGTTGCGATAAGGATCGATGGCTCCTTCAATCATCTTCAACAACGCGGTCTAGGGGGAGGTTTTCCTTCTTGGACAGATCTTTGTATTCGGCGGCTTCGCACTGCGGGCCAACTCGCTTGGCCGCCTGGAGCAGATCGATAGCTACGCCCCTGGCCATCAGGTCAGGTTTGGAAGCTTGAACTATACTGCCGATGTCCGTGGAGACTTGATCTTCGACGGATTCGAGCCCATGTTAGGTACGCCGAACAGTCGCGACGAGCATGACTTAGATCCGCCATCAGACAGTGTTCGGGAGATCGCACCTGCGGCGGCCCCGGGAATCAATCCGGAGCAGATTGTGCCCTCCGAGGACGGGTGGATGGACCCCGCCACGGAGGCCGCACACTCATCGGCGTTGGAGCCGAACACTCATCCCACCTCCTGTGAGTGTGGTGTCATTGGACCCCCGGGCTCGTCTCTGGCTACAGGATCCGAACCGTGTACGTCCGTGCCTATCGAATCTGATTGGGCACCTGTCATGGAGTTCACCTCCGCGGACATTTTTTAGCACTCGGCCTTGGGTGATGTGCTAAATTCATTAAGGTTTCTCTCCTTGTCAGGAGATTCCTGGCCGAACTATGTTCGGCTCGAGTGGGAAGCGGACTTCAACTCCGAAAATATCGATAGTATGGACGACGATGCAGGAGAAGAACAAGAACCACCGCCTATAGGGCGCTGGACAGCCACCTCATCATATGATATATATATATATACATACACACACACACACACACACACACACACACACACACATATATATATATATATATATATATATATATATGGTGGACACCCCCAAAGAAAGCAATAGCGATGAGGCAACGGAAGATAACCCCTTGGAGAAGCAATCTAGGCACCGGCATCATAGGCGTCGCTTCAAGCCCCGCCATAGCAAAAATAGTGATACCGGCACAAGAGACAACAATCCGGATGGTGCCGAAGATGAAAACAATCCTGCCCAGCCAGACTTCGAGTAGGCTGAGCAAGAGGATAGGCAAGCTAGCCCTAAAGAACAGGCAACAGATGGAGAATCAGAGGATGATAACTACATGCCTCTCTCCGAAGACGAAGTGAGCCTTGGCGACGAAGAATTCATCGTACCTGAGAATCCCGTCGAGTAGGAGCGCTTCAAGTGCTGGCTTATAGCCACTTCAAAAAGCCTGAAGAAAAAGTAGCAATAGCTTAAAGCTGATCAAGGGACCGAATACAATGTAGCCCGGCACAGCGGCGCCACACACCCCCAGTGCTTCACCGATGAAGTAATGGATCATGAATTCCCAGAAGGGTTTAAACCCGTGAACATTGAATCATACGATGGTACTACAGTCCCTGCAGTATGGCTAGATGATTTCTTCCTCCATATTCACATGGCCAACGGAGATGATTTACACGCTATTAAGTACCTCCCACTAAGACCCAAGGGACCAGCTCGGCATTGGCTAAATAGCTTGCCGGCAAACTCCATCGGGAGTTGGGAGAACCTGGCAGACGCATTCCTTGACAACTTCCAGGGCACTTATGTGTGACCACCGGATGCTGACGACTTAAGTCACATAACCAGACAGCCCAGAGAGTCAGCCAGGAAATTTTGGACCCGGTTCCCAACTAAAAATAACCAAATTGTCGACTGTCCGGATGCCGAAGGCCTAGAGGCCTTTCGGCATAACATCCGCGACGAGTGGCTTGCCCCGACATCTCGGCCAAGAAAAGCCAAAGTCCATGGCAGCCCTCACGACACTCATGACCCGCTTCTATGCGGGCGAGGATAGCTGGTTGGCTCGTAGCAACAACACAGCAAGCAAGCCTGGCACATCAAAAGCCAGGGATAGCAACGACAAACAACGGCGCAACAAACACAAGTGTCGTAAAAACGGTGATAGTGCCGAACGGCAGTCAATGCCGGATTCAGTGGCTCCAAGTCCGGTCAGCGAAAAAAGCCATTCAACAAAGATAATGCAGGCCCGTCTAGTTTGGACCACATACTCGATCGTCCATGCCAAATTCATGGCACCCGAGGAACACCAGCCAATCACACAAACAGAGAATGATGGGTCTTCAGATAAGCCGGCAGGCCAGGTGCCGAAAACAAGGGTAAGGGGTCCCAAAGCGACGACGACGACGAAGAGCCCCGATCACCGAACACAGGAGGACAGAAGAAATTCCCTCCCCAGATGAAAACGGTGAATATAATATACGCAACCCATATTCCCAAGAAGCGTGAACCAAGGGACATCTACGCAATGGAGCTAGTCGCCCCGAAGCTAATGCATGGTCCTCTTGTCCAATCACTTTTGATCGCAGGGACCATCCTACCAGTATCCGTCATGGTGGTTCGACCGCATTGGTCCTCGACCCCATCATTGACGGATTCCACCTTACACGAGTCCTCATGGACGGTGGCAGCAGCTTGAACCTGCTCTATCAGGATACAGTCCGCAAAATGGGCATCGACCCCTCAAGGATCAAGCCCACAAAAACCACCTTCAAGGGTGTCATACCAGGTGCAGAGGCCTGTTGCACGGGCTCGATCACACTGAAAGTGGTCTTAGGATCTCCGGACAGTTACCGTAGCGAAGAGTTAGTCTTCGACATCGTCCCCTTTCATAGGGACTATCAGGCATTGCTTGGACGAACCACATTCGCTCAGTTCAATGCGGTGCCACATTATGCCTACCGTAAACTCAAGATGCCCGGTCCACGCGGCGTCATCACAGTTAATGGCAAGGCCCAGATCCCGTACACTGCCAAAGGTGTCCGAACTACTGTGCGGCAGGATAGCTCGGCTCGCCCGGAGCTTAACTAAAAACACTCTGGCAAAAAGTTAAGACAAGCCACATACCGCGGCTCAACCACTCTATGGCACGGAACCATTTCTTACATTTTCTTTGTAGGTTCACCTCTGCGTAAGCCAGGACGGATGGCGTGAAGACAGTTCGAGCGCGTAAGGGAATCTCTAGATATCCCCCTCTACGAACATCCGACCACACTCCGGATCCGCATACACCTTCCTCCCGCCTGGTCTTAGCAGGTTCCGCAGTCATATTTCTTTTTATCACATTACCTGTACTCATTCGCATCGACGTATTATTCAAATACAACATGTGAGTTTATATGATGCTCGTCTGATGTTGTTTTTTCTCTTATTAAAACTCTTTTGTCAAGAGGCAGCGGCATTTCGTGTTATGCCTCAATATGCCAGGGGCTTCTTCATACCCATAATACGGCAATAAAGTCTGAACACCTTCACGGCAGTTTGGCACCGCAAACTTATAGCATTATATGCATCAGCTCCGAATCATGTCTTGGGTCAATAGTTGGGTTTGCTCGGCTCCTATGTTGTGGTACCTTATGTTCCACTATATCGGCTAAGGTAGCATAGGGAGAACTACTGCGATTGTGTCCCGGTTCTTCCGGACGAGCACCTCAGTAGAGAAAGCCGAAAACAGACTGTCATGATGCAGTGAGAGCTGGTCAGCTGTTCGAGAGGTTGTAAAATCTTTAAGTATTTCTTCCGCATAATGCCATAACCAATGCAGCGTGCGAGGGATCAGTTTTTTTCCGATCAGGCGCCTATAAAGCCCCTCGTGCGGTCTTCCGAACACCAGGGGCTGCACCTACCTTCCTTTTTAAAACTCCTATGGCTAAGTGAGAGTGATAAAGCCCTATAGTCTGAGTGCCTGGTTCGTTGTGCTGAACACCTCCTTCAAGGACCCCAAAACTGGGATAAAGGGTGTCCAGGTTTATCCCGAACACGCCCGTACTTACCACGTGGGGGCAGAAGTCGACGAATGGCCAACTCTCAAGATTAGTGCATAAAATGGCCGCACAGGAGGAAAAACTTTCAAGCAACAAGCAATAAATGATAGAAATGATCTTGTTCAAATATTACAAAGGACAAACATGACCATATTCATGGAAATATAATGTCCTTGGTGCATTGCTCCGCCACAAGGCAGGCTCCTTTCAAGACACCTTCAAAATACAGCTCGGGCTTGCGGTGCTCCTTTCCCTCCGGCGGTCCCTCGGTCATCAGCTTTTCCGCATCCATCTTCCCCCCAATGCACGTTCGTGCGGGCGAAGGCCATTCGCGCACCTTCTATGCGGACCGACCGCTTGATGACTTCGAGTTGAGGGCAGGCACTCACAATCCGCTTCACGAGCCCGAAGTAACTGCTTGAAATCGGCTCGGTGGGCCAGAGCCGGATAATCAAATCCTTTATGGCTAGCTCGGCCACCTTATGCAGTTCGACCAGCTGCTTCAGTTGATCGGAAAACGGCACCAGATAATTCGGCGCGAGATACTGCATCCAGAAGAGCTTATCCACAGTATTCCTCTCTTCAGCTCGGTAGAATAGGGCGGCGTCAGATATGCTACGTGGTAGCTCTGCAAATACCCCTGGAGAAATCAGAATTTAAAATCTCAACTTGATTTTCTCCTTTCAAATGCCCGCTTTGTATAGAAAAAGCCTTACCAGCCGCAATCTTCCCCGCCTCCTGGATTTCCTTCAGGGAACCTTGGGCTTCCCCCCAGGCATCACTTGCAGCTTGGCGAGCCTGGGATAGTTCGGATTCTTTCCCTGCTAAAATCTGCTCCTAGGTCTCGCACCTCTTCACGACCTCTTGAAGCTCTCGCTCAGCCTCAATAACTCTGGCCTCGTGCTTCTCACGGAGAGCCTGCTCTGCGGCTGCCTTCTTCTCGGCTTCGGCCACAGCCTTTTTAAGAGCCTCAATTTCGGCTGTCGCCCCTAGAGCACATTACAATTTTTTCCATCATGCACACTTGTTCATTTGTGCTAAGTAAACAAGGTTTTAGCATACCTTAGTTACCCTCCAGCTGTTTCTTCACTTGGCCAAGTTCTCCTTCGGCCCGCCCCAGACTATGTCTCAGTCCAGATACTTCCGCAACATGAGAGGCGGCAGTTGCTACAGACGCCTGCTTATTAAAAGGAGTGATATGTCATCAAGTGAGTCTCCTGCGAACATAATATTTGATCCTCTGTGTGGTTCTTTCTTTCACCGAACAGTGTATCAGGGGCTGCTATCTATACCATGACACTCTTCCAACCTTCATAAAACATACCTCAAAGCCTCTTATGAGGCTGATACAGGATTCATTCAATCCACTCTCAGCAAATTGAATCTTCTCAATCACCGCACCCATAAGGGTACGGTGTTCATCAATGATGGAGGCACCCTTCAGCGCCGCCAATAAAGCATCTGACACCTCTGGTTGGACAGAGGTTACCAGTGGAACAAACAAACCTCCTCCAGCTGACGGAGGCCGCCTGCCTGACCCTAGGTCCTTATGGGTCTCCGGAATCGTGTCCGGCTGGGGGCCGGATTCAAGATAGCCCTCGTCGTCGATGTCCACGGGAGCCTTCTCTCCCGTGTGACCGGACCTGCAAGTCTGGCCCTCTGGCGCCGCCTTTGCAATCTTTTCCCCCCCTCTGTAGCCTGGGTCCTTCTGGGACAAAACCTCGGTTGTAGTCATATGTTTGGGGGAGGAGGCCTTCGGGGGTGTCCTGCTTTCCATTGCATCCGAACCCAGCAAATCCTCTGACGAGGGTTGTTCGACGCGGGACCTTGCCGGACTAAAAAAGAAGGGTACGACTCAGATTAAAATATCATGGCATGACAAGTCTGGACACGTGAGCGCGTTTGGATTTTATACTCACAAGTTCACCAGGGGCTCGACCCTGAGATCCCACTCAAGGCTGCTATCGGCGGTGGCGGTGGACTCCTCTTGGAGAGGAGTTTTTCCCCTCTTAGGCGAATCGGCCTCGAAGGATGTGGAAGCCGTCCTTTTCTTTCTTCCCCCTGCGGGGGATTTGTCTCCTTCCTCCTCCTCATCCTCTTCGAAGAAAGAATGGGCATTGGAGTCTTCGGATCTTGTGTCCGAAGCGCCACAACGACGGAGGCCGCCCCTGGTCTTCTTGGCCTCCTTTTCGGCCTTCTTCTTCGGTGCCTTGTAATTCGCCGGGACCAGCATCTTCATCAAAAGTGGGTTGGCCGGTTCTTCCGGCAGCGAGGCCGGACAGTAAATCCGCCCTGCCTTCTTCGCCCAGCCCTAGGAAATTTGGGAACACATCAAGCATTTTCCTAAGGATATGCGAATAAAACACGTGAATTGTCAACAAACAATCACTTACCGAACTTGCGGGGCGAGACAATTGGTACCCACGGTCCTCGGCGGAGTCCGGCCATGATTTGCCGGACTTGAAAAGCACCTTCCAGATGTCCTTACGTGAGGAGCCGAAGAGCTCTAGCAAGGTCTGGTGCTTTGTCGGGTCGAACTCCCATAAATTGCAAGCCCGGTGTTGACAAGGTAGAATCCGGCGAACTAACATCACCTGGACTACATTGACAAGCTTTATGTTCTTGTCTTCCATGTCCTGGACGCGCGTCTGGAGCTCCGATAGCTCTTCAGATGAAGCCCAGTTCAGGCCCTTGTTGGGCCAGGACGTAAGTCGCAGGGGGGCGCTGGATCTGAACTCTGGAGCGGTGGCCCATTCCTTGCCGCGCGGCTCGGTGATGTAGAACCACTTCTGCTGCCACTCCTTGACGGAATCATTGTAAGTACCTGTTGGCCATGTAACGTTGGGCATCTTGCTCACCATGGCGCCTCCGCATTTGGCATGCTCGCTGTTCACTACTTTGGGCTTCACATTAAAAACCTTCAGCCATAAGCCGAAGTGCGGCGGGACACGGAGGAAGGCCTCGCACATGATGATGAATGTCGAGATGTTGAGGAAGGAATTGGGGGATAGATCATGAAAATCAATCCCATAATAATACATGATGCCGCAAACAAATGGGTGGAGGGGAAACCCCAGCCCGCGGACAAAATGAGGGAGGAAAACCACCCTCTCGTGTGGTTCCTGGGTAGGGACGACTTGTCCCGTCGACGGAAGACGGTTGCTGATTCTCTTGGCCAAATACCCGGCCTCCGAAACTTTTTGATATCCTTCTCCCGGACGGTGGAGGCATGACATTTTTGGGAAACCTTTTTGGTGCAGAAGGTGAACGCCTGAGCGCTAGGGCTTGAGCAAGAAGGAATGGATGAGCAGAGGAAGAAGGCGTGGGTGAAAGAGGGAGTCCTTATCCCCTTATAAAGGCAGCAGAGATCCTGCGCCTCCCCACTTGCCCGTTAAAATCGCTTATTTCCCAAGCGCCACAATTGATGGCGCGGTTGGGTCACCCATGCCCGTATTGATGAGAATCCCGTGATAAGGGGACACGATCTCTTCTTCGACAAGACGTGTCAAGGAAACCGCCTCGCATTGTATGCAGTAGCTAGTTGTGAAAAACGGTTCGAATAACGACCGGGCCGTGGCGTGATGTCGCGATATAAAAAGTTGTCAGAAGATTAGATTTGTGGAATATTGTACTCTCTACGGTGGTATGTGGAATTTGTTTTGCAGAGCAGGACACGATTCTTGTGTTCAAAATCTTCTATGGAGTATTCGGAGAAGGAACCCGCCTTGCAATGCCGAAGACAATCTGCGTGCCGGACTCATCGTCATTGAAGCCTGGTTCAGGAGCTACTGAGGGAGTCCTGGATTAAGGGTCCTCGGACAGCCGGACTATATACTTTGGCCGGACTATTGGACTATGAAGATACAAGATTGAAGACTTCATCCCGTGTGCGGATGGGACTCTCCTTTGCGTGGAAGGCAAGCTTGGCAATTTGGATATGTAGATGTCCTTCTGTGTAACCGACTCTGTGTAACCCTAGCCCCCTCCAGTGTCTATATAAACCAGAGGGTTTAGTCCATAGGACAACAACAATCATAATCATAGGCTAGCTTCTATGGTTTAGCCTCTATGATCTCGTGGTAGATCAACTCTTGTAATACTCATATCATCAAGATCAATCAAGCAGGAAGTAGGGTATTACCTCCATCGAGAGGACCCGAACCTGGGTAAAACATCGTGTCCCCTGCCTCCCGTTACCATTAGCCTTAGACGCACAGTTTGGGACCCCCTACCCGAGATCTGCCGGTTTTGACACCGACAGCCACCCTAACTGCTGATGAGGTGGACCTCACCAAGTACCATCCAGGTTATGATGCGGGGAATTAGAGGATGCTGACGCTGCGTTATAAAGTGACAAGCCTAACCCCCCCAATCCGTAAGCATACCTTCGCCCCTGAAGTTGACCCGGCCGGGCTAATTAATGATGAAGCTGAATTTGAAGCTTTGAGTGGCATTGACTGGTCATCATCAACCTTCCAGGACAGGGAACAGGACGAAGGAGCGGAGAGGGTTGATCCAGAAGCTTCGGGCCAACAAGAGAACTGATCCGCCGGGCGGCTCATATTGTAGCCTTCTTGAAAAAATAATTTAATCATTTGTACTCGGGGAGTCATGTAATAGGGTAGAAATAACTTTGCTCTGTTGAGCCATCGTGCACATTTTGGTGCTCAACAGGGTGATGCCGCCATCTTATGTTCACCCTTATTATACTTATCATCTGTTTCCTTATGCATAAGAAAATCCTTAAACTATCCTGCACATAGAAACATATCACAAGAGCCCTTGGCGGTTTACTGCAAGGCGGGTCATAATATCTGATATATAACCACTAATATGAAAAAAGTAGTCACAGATAAGTCTGTTATGAATCATAACTTTGAAACACAATTATAATATCATACCTGTGATATTGAATTTGCACTCCCGATTTATATGACCTATAGAGTAAGGGTGATAACCCAATCTTTAGAAGCCAACACTTCCAAATGTTTGATGATTATCATATGTTGGCGACTTATCGTCCAAAACCAAGCCAGGTTAAATATAAACCACAAATATATGCCTTAGATCTGAACAAAAAGGTCTCAAGACAAAAACCAAATATTGTTTTCAAAAAAACTTAAGCGAAATAGAAAGAAAAATTGAGGCTTCTGATTCGAATATGATCTGTAAACCGGACCAAAGGGGTTAAGCTAGGATTTGAATATGATTATGTAGCCCCCTAGTGATTTTGGCGTTGCCGATCAAGAGGGTGCCGACTGCTATGTTCTCTTTGGTTCGAATACGACCTATGTTTGAACAGGAAGCCCCCAAATGACCTTGAGAGTTTTCTAATGACTCTGATTCAAATACGGTCAAAGTCGGACCCAAAAGGGGTTAAGCTATGATTTGAATACGATCAAGAAGCCCCCTAGTAGGTTTGGCATTGCGCCGATCAAGAGGGTACCGACAGCTATGTTCTCTTTGGTTCGAATACGACCTATGTTTGAACAGGAAGCCCCCTAGTGATCATGAGGTTTAATGGCTAGATTCGAATATGGTCATGAGCCGGACCAAGAGGGTTAAGCTAGATTCGAATACGATCAACCCCCAATTGGTCGTTGGAATTATGATGATGAAGACATATGATCATTGAGGATGAAAAGGACAGAGGTCCTGCTTTATTACTTATCATAATATATACATCATCAAAAATATGTACATCATGAGAGCCGGCGACTCAAGTGTAGCAAGGCCGAAGATGAGCAATATTCCATGGCCGGCGGGTCTCCTCCTCCGACTTACGTGAGTCTTTGTGCTCTCGAACATCGATAAGGTAGTATGACCCATTGTTCAAGTTCTTGCTGACCACAAAGGGCCCTTCCCAAGGTGGGGATAACTTGTGTGCATCAGATTGATCCTGGATGAGCCGGAGCACCAAGTCACCTTCTTGAAAGGTTCTAGGCTTAACCTGCCGGCTGTAATAACGGCGCAGGTCCTGTTGGTAAATCGCCGAGCGGGCTGCTCCCAAGTCACGCTTTTCATCTAACAGGTCAAGTGACGGTCTTGTTCGTTATCATCTTCAACGTAAGCCACCACGCGGGGCAAGTCATGACGGATGTCACTAGGTAGAACCGACTCTGCTCCGTAAACCATGAAGAAAGCCGTGTAACCCATAGACCTGTTGGGGGTAGCATTGATGCTCCATATCACAGAAGGTAACTCCTCCACCCAACAACCCAACGTCCGTTGCAAAGGAACCATAAGCCGTGGCTTGATGCCTTTCAAGATTTCCTGATTGGCTCTTTCAGCTTGACCGTTGGATTGGGGGTGAGCTACTGATGAAACATCAAGCCGAATATGCTCACGTTGACAAAACTCCTCCATCGCACCCTTGGAAAGATTAGTACCATTGTCAGTTATAATGTTGTGCAGAAAGCCAAAATGAAAGATCACCTTTTTCATGAATTGAACCGCCGTGGCTGCATTACACTTACTAACTGGCTTTGCCTCAACCCACTTTGTAAATTTGTCAACCGCCACCAAGAGGTGGGTATTTTTATCTTTGGACCTTTTGAAAGGCCCAACCATGTCAAGTCCCCAGACTGCAAACGGCCAAGTAATTGGAATAATCCTCAATTCTTGAGCTAGCACGTGAGCTCGTCGTGAGAATTTCTAACAACCATCACATTTACTGACCAGATCCTCTGCATCAGCGTGAGCCGTTAGCCAGTAAAATCCATGACGAAAGGCTTTTTCTACAAGGGACTTTGAACCGGCATGATGGCCACAATCTCCTTCATGAATCTCACGAACAATTTCTTGACCTTCCTCAGGAGAGACACAGCGCTGAAACGCCCCAAGGACACTACGATGATGCAACTCACCATTGGCAATTGTCATTGACTTAGACCGCCGGGTTATTTGCCTAGCCAAGGTTTCATCCTCAGGCATCTTGCCTCAGGTCATGTAAGTCAAATATGGCACTGTCCAATATGGGATGACGTGAAGAGCCGCCACCAATTGTGCTTCTGGGTCAGGAACAGCCAAGTCTTCCTCTATAGGTAACTTGACAGAAGGGTTATGCAGAATATCCAAGAAAGTGTTAGGTGGCACCTGCTTACGCTGAGATCGCAGCCGGCTTAAAGCATCAGCCGCCTCATTCTTTTTGCGATCGATGTGTTCCACTTGATAGCCCTTGAAGTGTCCGGCAATGGCGTCAACTTCATGGTGATAAGCTGCCATGAGGGGATCCTTGGAATCCTACTTGCCCGAGCCTTGTTGAGCCACCAAATCTGAGTCGCCAAAGCACCTTACCTGGCTTAAGCTCATCTCCTTAGCCATCCGAAGACCATGGAGCAAGACTTCATACTCAGCTGCATTGTTAGTACAAGGAAACATCAACCTTAGCACGTAACAAAATTTGTCACCTCGAGGGGAAGCTAAAACAACTCCAGCCCCTGAGCCCTCCAATTGCCTGGACCCATCAAAGTGAATAGTCCAATATGTGTTGTCCGGCTTCTCTTCAGGCATCTGCAGCTCTGTCCAATCGTTGATGAAGTCCACCAGTGCTTGAGACTTGATAGCAGTGCGTGGCACATACTTTAAACCATGAGGCCCAAGTTCAATGGCCCACTTGGCGACTCGTCCTGTGGCTTCTCTATTTTGAATGATATCTCCTAAAGGAGCAGAACAGACCACAGTGATGGGATGACCCAGAAAATATTGCTTAAGCTTACGGCTTGCCATGAACACTGCATAAACGAGCTTCTGCCAATGTGGATATCTATGCTTGGACTCAATAAGCACCTCAGTGATGTACTAAACCGGTCGTTGAACCAGATATTCCTTTCCAGCCTCCTTGTGCTCCACCATAATGGCCACACTGACAGCATGTGTGTTAGCAGCCACATATAACAATAATGGCTCCTTATCAATGGGAGCAGCAAGGACCGGCGGCTCAGCGAGCTGTCTCTTCAAATATTCAAATGCAGCATTAGCAGCATCACTCCAGACGAAGTCGTCTGTTTTCTTCATCATCTGATACAGCGGTATGGCCTTCTTGTTGGGGAACATAGTAATTTCAAAAAAATTCTTACGCACACGCAAGATATTGGTGATGCATAGCAACGAGAGGGGAGAGTGTTGTCCACGTACCCTCGTAGACCGTAAGCGGAAGCGTTATGACAACGCGGTTGATGTAGTCGTACGTCTTCACGATCCAAACGATCCAAGTACCGAACATACGGCACCTCCGAGTTCAGCACACGTTCAGCTCGATGACGATCCCCAGACTCCGATCCAGCAAGGTGTCGGGGATGAGTTCCGTCAGCACGACGGCGTGGTGACGATGATGATGTTCTACCGACGCAGGGCTTCGCCTAAGCACCGCAACAATATGACCGAGGTGGAATATGGTGGAGGGGGCACCGCACACGGCTAAGGAACGATCATGAAGATCAACTTGTGTGTCTAGAGGTGCCACCTGCCCCCGTATATAAAGGAGGGAGGGGGGAGGTGCGGCCGGCCCCCTAGGGGGAGTAGGACTCCCTCCTCTTGCCTTGGTGGAGAAGGAAAGGGGGGAGGGGAAAGATGAAAGGGGGGCGCCCCCCCTTCCTTGTCCTATTCGAACTAGGGGGGAGGGGGCACGCGGCCTGCCCTGGCCAGCCCTCCTCTTCTCCCTCATGGCCCATGTAGGCACATTAACCCCCGGGGCGGTTCCGGTAACCCCCTGGTACTCCGGTAAAATCCCGATTTCACCCGGAACGTTTCCGATATCCAAATATAGGCTTCCAATATATCAATATTTATGTCTCGACCATTTCGAGACTCCTCGTCATGTCCGTGATCACATCCGGGACTCCGAACAACCTTCGGTACATTAAAACTTGTAAACTCATAATAAAATTGTCATCGTAACATTAAGCGTGCGGATCCTACGGGTTCGAGAACTATGTAGACATGACCTAGAACTGTTTCCGGTCAATAACCAATAGCGGAACCTAGATGCTCATATTGGCTCCTACATATTCTACGAAGATCTTTATCGGTCAAACCGCATAACAACATACGTTGTTCCCTTTGTCATCGGTATGTTACTTGCCCGAGATTTGATCATCGGTATCCAATACCTAGTTCAATCTCGTTACCGGCAAGTCTCTTTACTCATTACGTAATGCATCATTCCGTAACTAACTCATTAGCTACATTGCTTGCAAGGCTTATAGTGATGTGTATTACCGAGAGGGCCCAGAGATACCTCTCCGACAATCGGAGTGACAAAACCTAATCTCAAAATATGCCAACTCAACATGTACCTTTGGAGACACATGTAGAGCTCCTTTATAATCACCCAGCTACATTGTGACGTTTGGTAGCACACAAAGTGTTCCTCCGGTAAACGGGAGTTGCATAATCTCATAGTTGTAGGAACTTTGTATAAGTCATGAAGAAAGCAATAGCAACATACTAAACGATCAAGTGCTAGGCTAACGGAATGGGTCAAGTCAATCACATCATTCTCCTAATGATGTGATCCCGTTTAATCAAATGAAAACACATGTCTATGGTTAGGAAACATAACCATCTATGATTAATGAGCTAGTCAAGTAGAGGCATACTAGTGACATTATGTTTGTCTATGTATTTACACATGTAGCATGTTTCCGGGTAATACAATTCTAGCATGAATAATAAACATTTATCATGATATGAGGAAATAAATAATAACTTTATTATTGCCTCTAGGGCATATTTCCTTCAGTCTCCCACTTGCACTAGAGTCAATAATCTAGATTACACAGTAATGATTCTAACACCCATGGAGTCTTGGTGCTGATCATGTTTTGCTCATGGAAGAGGCTTAGTCAAAGGGTCTGCAACATTTAGATCCGTATGTATCTTGCAAATCTCTATGTCTCCCACCTGGACTTGGTCCCGGATGGAATTGAAGCGTCTTTTGATGTGCTTGATCCTCTTGTGAAATCTGGATTCCTTTGCCATGGCAATTGCACTAGTATTGTCATAGAAGATCTTCATTGGTCCCGATGCACTAGGTATGGCACCTAGATCGGAAATGAACTCCTTCATTCAGACTCCTTCATTTGCTGCTTCCGAAGCAGCTATGTACTCTGCTTCGCATGTAGATCCCGCCATGATGCTTTGTTTAGAACTACACCAACTTACAGCTCCACCGTTTAATAAAAACACGTATCCGGTTTGCGATTTAGAATCGTCTGGATCAGTGTCAAAGCTTGCATCGATGTAACCATTTACGACTAGCTCTTTGTCACCTCCATAAACGAGAAACATATCCTTAGTCCTTTTTAGGTATTTCAGGATGTTCTTGACTGCTGTCCAGTGATCCACTCCTGGATTACTTTGATACCTACCTGCCAAGCTTAGTGCTAAGCATACATCAGGTCTGGTACACAGCATTGCATACATGATAGAGCCTATGGCTGAAGCATAGGGAACATCTTTCATTTTCTCTCTATCTTCTGCTGTGGTTGGGCATTGAGTCTGACTCAACTTCACACCTTGTAATACAGGCAAGAACCCTTTCTTTGCCTGATCCATTTTGAACTTTTTCAAAATTTTATCAAGGTATGTGCTTTGTGATAGTCCAATTAAGCGTCTTGATCTATATCTATAGATCTTAATGCCCAATATGTAAGCAGCTTCACCGATGTCTTTCGTTGAAAAACTTTTATTCAAGTATCCCTTTATGCTATCCAGAAATTCTATATCATTTCCAATTAATAATATGTCATCTACATATAATATCAGAAATGCTACAGAGCTCCCACTCACTTTCTTGTAAATACAGGCTTCTCCAAAAGTCTGTATAAAACCATATGCTTTGATCACACTATCAAAGCGTTTATTCCAACTCCGAGATGCTTGCACCAGTCCATAAATGGATCGCTGGAGCTTGCATACTTTGTTAGCACCTTTTGGATCAACAAAACCTTCTGGTTGCATCATATACAACTCTTCTTCCAGAAATCCATTCAGGAATGCAGTTTTGACATCCATTTGCCAAATTTCATAATCATAAAATGCGGAAATTGCTAACATGATTCGGACAGACTTAAGCATCGCTACGGGTGAGAAAGTCTCATCGTAGTCAACCCCTTGAACTTGTCGAAAACCTTTCGCAACAAGTCGAGCTTTGTAGACAGTTATATTACCATCAACGTCAGTCTTCTTCTTAAAAATCCATTTATTCTCAATGGCTTGTTGCTCATCGGGCAAGTCAACCAAAGTCCATACTTTGTTCTCATACATGGATCCCATCTCAGATTTCATGGCTTCTAGCCATTTTGCGGAATCTGGGCTCATCATCGCTTCCTCATAGTTCGTAGGTTCGCCATGGTCAAGTAACATGACTTCCAGAATAGGATTACTGTACCACTCTGGTGCGGATCTTACTCTGGTAGACCTACAAGGTTCAGTAGAAACTTGATCTGAAGTTTCATGATCAATATCATTAGCTTCCTCACTAATTGGTGTAGTTGTCACAGGAACCGGTTCTTGTGATAGACTACTTTCCAATAAGGGAGCAGGTACAGTTACCTCATCAAGTTCTACTTTCCTCCCACTCACTTCTTTCGAGAGAAAATCCTTCTCTAGAAAGGATCTGAATTTAGCAACGAAAATCTTGCCCTCAGATCTGTGATAGAAGGTGTACCCAATAGTCTCTTTTGGGTATCCAATGAAGACACATTTCTCCGATTTAGGTTCGAGCTTATCTAGTTGAAGTTTCTTCACATAAGCATCGCAGCCCCAAACTTTAAGAAACGACAACTTTGGTTTCTTGCCAAACCACAGTTCATAAGGTGTCGTCTCAATGGATTTTGATGGTGCCCTATTTAACGTGAATGCGGCCGTCTCTAAAGCATAACCCCAAAACGATAGCGGTAAATTAGTAAGAGACATCATAGATCGCACCATATCTAGTAAAGTACGGTTACGACATTCGGACACACCATTTCGCTGTGGTGTTCTGGGTGGCGTGAGTTGCGAAAATATTCCGCATTGCTTCAAATGTAAACCAAACTCGTAACTCAAATATTCTCCTCCACGATCAGATCGTAGAAATTTTATTTTCTTGTTCCGATGATTTTCCACTTCACTCTAAAATTCTTTGAACTTTTCAAATGTTTCAGGCTTGTGTTTCATTAAGTAGATATACCCATATCTGCTCAAATCATCTGTGAAGGTGAGAAAATAACGATACCCACCGCGAGCCTCAATATTAATTGGACCACATACATCAGTATGTATGATTTCCAATAAATCAGTTGCTCGCTCCATAGTTCCGGAGAACGGCGTTTTAGTCATCTTGCCCATGAGGCACGGTTCGCAAGTACCAAGTGATTCATAATCAAGTGATTCCAAAAGTCCATCAGTATGGAGTTTCTTCATGCGCTTTACACCGATATGACCTAAACGGCAGTGCCACAAATAAGTTGCACTATCATTATCAACTCTGCATCTTTTGGCTTCAACATTATGAATATGTGTATCACTACTATCGAGATTCAACAAAAATAGACCAATCTTCAAGGGTGCAAGACCATAAAAGATATTACTCGTAAAAATAGAACAACCATTATTCTCTGATTTAAATGAATAACCGTTTTGCATCAAACAAGATCCAGATATAATGTTCATGCTTAACGCTGGCACCAAATAACAATTATTTAGGTCTAAAACTAATCCCGATGGTAGATGTAGAGGTAGCGTGCCGACCGCAATCACATCGACTTTGGAACCATTTCCCACGCGCATCGTCACCTCGTCCTTAGCCAATCTTCGCTTAATCCGTAGTCCCTGTTTCGAGTTGCAAATATTAGCAACAGAACCAGTATCAAATACCCAGGTACTACTGCGAGCACTAGTAAGGTACACATCAATAACATGTATATCACATATACCTTTGTTCACTTTGCCATCCTTCTTATCCGCCAAATACATGGGGCAGTTCCACTTCCAGTGTCCAGTTTGCTTGCAGTAGAAGCGCTCAGTCTCAGGCTTAGGTCCAGACTTGGGTTTCTTCTCTTGAGCAGCAACTTGTTTGCTGTTCTTCTTGAAGTTCCCCTTCTTCTTCCCTTTGCCCCTTTTCTTGAAACTGGTGGTCTTGATGACCATCAACACTTGATGCTCCTTCTTGATTTCTACCTCCGCGGCTTTTAGCATTGCGAAGAGTTCGGGAATAGTCTTGTCCATCCCTTGCATATTATAGTTCATCACTAAGCTCTTGTAGCTTGGTGGCAGTGATTGAAGAATTCTGTCAATGACACTATCATCAGGAAGATTAACTCCCAGTTGAATCAAGTTGTTATTATACCCAGACATTTTGAGTATGTGTTCACTGACTGAACTATTCTCCTCCATCTTACAGCTATAGAACTTATTGGAGACTTCATATCTCTCAATCCGGGCATTTGCTTGAAATATTAACTTCAACTCCTGGAACATCTCATATGCTCCATGGCGTTCAAAACATGTTGAAGACCCGGTTCCAAGCCGTAAAGCATGGCACACTGAACTATCGAGTAGTCATCAGCTTTGCTCTGCCAAACGTTCTTAACATCGTCAGTTACATCAGCAGTAGGCCTGGCACCCAGTGGTGCTTCCAGGATGTAATTCTTCTGTGCAGCAATGAGGATAATCCTCGGGTTACGGACCCAGTCCGTGTAATTGCTACCATCATCTTTCAACTTAGCTTTCTCAAGGAACGCATTAAAATTCAACGGAACAACAGCACGAGCCATCTATCTACAACAAACATAGACAAGCAAAATACTATCAGGTACTAAGTTCATGATAAATTTAAGTTCAATTAATCATATTACTTAAGAACTCCCACTTAGACAGACATCTCTCTAGTCATCTAAGTGATCACGTGATCCAAATCAACTAAACCATGTCCGATCATCATGTGAGATGGAGTAGTTTCAATGGTGAACATCTCTATGTTGATCATATCTACTATATGATTCACGTTCGACCTTTCGGTCTCCGTGTTCCGAGGCCATATCTGTATATGCTAGGCTCGTCAAGTTTAACCTGAGTATTCCGTGTGTGCAACTGTTTTGCACCCGTTGTATTTGAATGTAGAGCCTATCACGCCCGATCATCACATGGTGTCTCAGCACGAAGAACTTTCGCAACGGTGCATACTCAGGGAGAACACTTCTTGATAATTTAGTGAGAGATTATCTTAAAATGGTACCATCAATCAAAGCAAGATAAGATGCATAAAGGATAAACATCACATGCAATCAATATAAGTGATATGATATGGCCATCATCATCTTGTGCTTGTGATCTCCATCTCCGAAGCACCGTCGTGATCACCATCGTCACCGGCGCGACACCTTGATCTCCATCGTAGCATCATTGTCGTTACGCCATCTATTGCTTCTACGACTATCGCTACCGCTTAGTGATAAAGTAAAGCAATTACATGGCGTTTGCATTTCATACAATAAAGCGACAACCATATGGCTCCTGCCAGTTGCCGATAACTTCGGTTACAAAACATGATCATCTCATACAATAAAATATAGTATCACGTCTTGACCATATCACATCACAACATGCCCTGCAAAAACAAGTTAGATGTCCTCTACTTTGTTGTTGCAAATTTTACGTGGCTGCTACGGGCTGAGCAAGAACCATTCTTACCTACGCATCAAAACCACAACGATAGTTTGTCAAGTTAGTGCTGTTTTAACCTTCGCAAGGACCGGGCGTAGCCACACTCGGTTCAACTAAAGTTGGAGAAACAGACACCCGCTAGTCACCTGTGTGCAAAGCACTGCGGTAAAACCAGTCTCGCGTAAGCGTACACGTAATGTCGGTCCGGGCCGCTTCATCCAACAATATCGCTGAACCAAAGTATGACATGCTGGTAAGCAGTATGACTTGTATCGCCCACAACTCACTTGTGTTCTACTCATGCATATAACATCAACGCATAAAACCTAGGCTCGGATGCCACTGTTGGGGAATGTAGTAATTTCAAAAAAATTCTTACGCACACGCAAGATCATGGTGATGCATAGCAACGAGAGGGGAGAGTGTTGTCCACGTACCCTCGTAGACCGTAAGCGGAAGCGTTATGACAACGCGGTTGATGTAGTCGTACGTCTTCACTATCCAACCGATCCAAGTAACGAACGTACGGCACCTCCGAGTTCAGCACACGTTCAGCTCGATGACGATCCCCGGACTCCGATCCAGCAGGGTGTCGGGGATGAGTTCCATCAGCACGACGGCGTGGTGACGATGATGATGTTCTACCGATGCAGGGCTTCGCCTAAGCACCGCAACGATATGACCGAGGTGGAATATGGTGGAGGGGGGCACCGCACACGGCTAAGAAACGATCACGAAGATCAACTTGTGTGTCTAGAGGTTCCCCCTGCCCCTGTATATAAAGGAGGGAGGGGGGAGGTGCGGCCGGCCCCTTAGGGGTGCGCCTGGAGGAGTCCTACTCCCACCGGGAGTAGGACTCCCTCCTCTTGCCTTGGTGGAGAAGGAAAGGGGGGAAGGGAAAGAGGAAAGGGGCCCCCCCTTCCTTGTCCTATTCGGACTAGGGGGGAGGGGGGCGCGGCCTGCCCTAGCCGGACCTCCTCTTCTCCCTCATGGCCCATGTAGGCCCATTAACCCCCGGGGAGGTTCCGGTAACCCCCTGGTACTCCAGTAAAATCCCGATTTCACCCGGAACGTTTCCGATATCCAAATATAGGCTTCCAATATATCAATCTTTATGTCTCGACCATTTCGAGACTCCTCGTCATGTCCGTGATCACATCCGGGACTCCGAACAACCTTCGGTACATTAAAACTTGTAAATTCATAATAAAATTGTCATCGTAACGTTAAGCGTGCGGATCCTACGGGTTCGAGAACTATGTAGACATGACCTAGAACTGTTCCCGGTCAATAACCAATAGCGAAACCTGGATGCTCATATTGGCTCCTACATATTCTACGAAGATCTTTATCGGTCAAACCGCATAACAACATATGTTGTTCCCTTTGTCATCGGTATGTTACTTGCCCGAGATTCGATCGTCGGTATCCAATACCTAGTTCAATCTCATTACCGGCAAGTCTCTTTACTCATTACGTAATGCATCATTCCGTAACTAACTCATTAGCTACATTGCTTGCAAGGCTTATAGTGATGTGTATTACCGAGAGGGCCCAGAGATACCTCTCCGACAATCGGAGTGACAAAACCTAATCTCGAAATACGCCAACTCAACATGTACCTTTGGAGACACCTGTAGAGCTCCTTTATAATCACCCAGTTACGTTGTGACGTTTGGTAGCACACAAAGTGTTCCTCTGGTAAACGGGAGTTCCATAATCTCATAGTTGTAGGAACTTTGTATAAGTCATGAAGAAAGCAATAACAACATACTAAACGATCAAGTGCTAGGCTAACGGAATGGGTCAAGTCAATCACCTCATTCTCCTAATGATGTGATGCCGTTTAATCAAATGACAACACATGTCTATGGTTAGGAAACATAACCATCTTTGATTAATGAGCTAGTCAAGTAGAGGCATACTAGTGACATTATGTTTGTCTATGTATTCACACATGTATCATGTTTCCGGGTAATACAATTCTAGCATGAATAATAAACATTTATCATGATATGAGGAAAGAAATAATAACTTTATTATTGCCTCTAGGGCATATTTCCTTCACTTCTCACCTAAATGGCTTATGAACTGGCTTAAGGCAGCAATACGACCCGCCAAACATTGAACATCATTGACACACGCCGGCCTAGCCAAAGAGGTGATGGCCTTGATCTTCTCCGGGTTAGCCTCAATGCCTGCTGGCACACCAAAAATGCACTTGGCCAGGTTAAGCATCATCTTGTAGACCCTGGAGATTATCAAAGGTTTCCTTCAGATCATCTATCAAGGTCTCCTTCTCTCTGGACTTCACCACAATGTCATCCACATAAGCATGAACATTGCGCCCAATCTGATTGTGAAGACAGTTCTGCACACATCGCTGATAAGTCGCCTGGGCACTCTTGAGCCCAAAAGGCATGGACACATAGCAGAAGGCTCCAAAAGGAGTAATAAAAGCCGTCTTCTCCTGGTCCTTAACTGCCATCTTGATCTGTTCATAACCAGAGTAAGCATCCAAAAAGCTCAAACGCTCACAACCCGTCGTAGCATCAATGATTTGATCAATACGAGGGAGAGCAAAAGGATCAGCCGGACAAGCCTTGTTTAAGTTCGTTAATCCACACACATACGCCAGGTGCCGTTCTTCTTAAGCACTAGCACTGGGTTAGCCAACAACTCTGGATGAAAAACTTCAACAATAAACCGGCCGCCAAGAGTCGGGCCCCTTCCTCACCAATGGCCTTACGCCATTACTCATGAACTGCCGAAGAAACTGCTTGACCAGTTTAAATTTTGGATCAATATTGAGAGTGTGCTCAGCGAGTTCTCTCGTTACACCCGGCATGTCAGAAGGTTATCATGCAAAGATGACCCGGTTCTCATGGATGAACTCGAGGAGCGCGCTTTCCTATTTAGGATCTAGAGTAGCACTGATACTGAACTGCTTAGATGAATCGCCAAGAACAAAATCAACTAGCTTGGTGTCATCGGCCGATTTAAACTTCATCACCGGCTCATGCTCTACGTTTGGTTTTTTCAAAGACGTCATGTCCCCCGGGTCAACATTGTCCTTGTAGAACTTCAACTCCTCTGTTGCACAAACAGATTCAACGTAAGCAGCATCGCCTTCCTCACATTCCATGGCTATATTTCGACTCCCATGCACTATGATGGTTCCCTTATGACCCGGCATCTTGAGATGCATATAAACATAACACGGCCGTGCCATGAACTTTGCATAAGCTGGCTGTCCAAACCAGGCGTGATATGGGCTCTTGATTTTGACTACCTCAAAAGTTAACTTCTCAGCCCTAGAATCATGCTCATCTCCAAAGGCCACTTCCAGCTCAATCTTTCCCACTGGGTACGCCGACTTACCAGGCACCACTCCATGGAAAACAGTGTTGGATGTCTTAAGATTTTTATCAGTCAACCCTATGCGATGGAAAGTCTCATAATAAAGGATATTGATGCTACTACCTCCATCCATGAGCACTTTTGTGAATTTGTATCCACCAACCTGAGGTGCCACCACCAAGGCCAAGTGACCCGGATTATGAACCCGGGGAGGATGATTGTCCTTACTCCATAGAATAGGCTGCTCATACCATCTCAAAGAATGAGGAACTGCCGGCTCGACAGCGTTCACAACCCTCTTATGAAGCTTCTGGTCCCGTTTGCACAAACTGGTGGTAAACACATGATACTGTCCACTATTTAGCTGCTTTGGGATTACTCTGATATCCAGATTGCTGTTGCTGCTGACCTCCCTAGCCAGATTGCTGATTATAACCACCCTGATTATTTTGAGGGCCTTGAAAGTTGGAATTAGAACCGCCACCCGGGCCATGAAAACCGCTGCCGCCTGAGCCGCCATCCTGCCCATGATTGTTGTCAAACATGTTAGAATTCTTGAAAGCATTGATGATCGTACAGTCCTTCCACAGATGAGTGGCCGGTTTCTGCTGAGTACTGCCACATCTTGAGCTTGCGTTGGTTTTCCTAGAAGAGGAGAGGGTGATGCAGCAATAGTAGCGTAAGTATTTCCCTCAGTTTTTGAGAACCAAGGAATCAATCCAGTAGGAGGCTCCTCAAAAGTCCCACGCACCAACACAAACAAACTGAGAACTCACAACCAACACAATAAAGGGGTTGTCAATCCCTTCATGGCCACTTGCGAAAGTGAGATCTAATAAAGATAGTATGATAAGATAAATATATTTTTGGTATTTTATAATATAGATGCAAAAAGTAAAGATGCAAATAAAAGTAGATGGAAAGCAAATATGATAAGAGATAGACCCGGGTACCATAGGTTTCACTAGAGGCTTCACTCAAGATAGCATAAGTATTACGGTGGGTGAACAAATTACTGTCGAGCAATTGATAGAAAAGCGCATAGTTATGAGATTATCTAGGCATGATCATGTATATAGGCATCACGTCCATAACAAGTAGACCGACTCCTGGCTGCATCTACTACTATTACTCCACACATCGACCGACTCCTGTCTGCATCTAGAGTATTAAGTTCATAAGAACAGAGCAACGCATTAAGCAAGATGACATGATGTAGAGGGATAAACTCAAGCAATATGATATAAACCCCATCTTGTTATCCTCGATGGCAACAATACAATACGTGCCTTGCAACCCTTTCTGTCACTTGGTAAGGACACCGCAAGATTGAACCCAAAGCTAAGCACTTCTCCCATGGCAAGAAAGATCGATCTAGTAGGCCAAACCAAACTGATAATTCGAAGAGACTTGCAAAGATAACTCAATCATACATAAAAGAATTCAGATAAGATTCAAATATTATTCATAGATAAACTTGATCATAAACCCACAATTCATCGGATCTCGACAAACACACCGCAAAAAGAGTTTACATCGAATAGATCTCCACAAGAGAGGGGGAGAACATTGTATTGAGATCTAAAAAGAGAGAAGAAGTCATCTAGCTAATAACTATGGACCCGTAGGTCTGTGGTAAACTACTCACAACTCATCGGAGGGGCAAGGATGTTGATGTAGAAGCC
Organism: Triticum aestivum; assembly: GCF_018294505.1. Lineage (NCBI taxonomy): Eukaryota > Viridiplantae > Streptophyta > Magnoliopsida > Poales > Poaceae > Triticum > Triticum aestivum. The sequence continues at coordinate 603,162,186 of NC_057807.1, forward strand.
CTCCGTGGTCGATTCCCCCTCCGGCAGAGTGCCGGCGAAGGCTCCAAGATGGGATCTCGCGGATACATAAGGTTACGGTGGTGGAAATTGTGTTTCGTGGTGCCCCCTGGATGTTTTCGGGGTACGTAGGTATATATAGGAGGAAGAAGTATGTCGGTGGCCGCCCGAGGGGCCCACGAGACAGGGGGGCGTGGCCTCCTATCTCGTGGGGGCCTCGGCTGCTTCTTGACTTGCACTCCAAGCCCTTTGGATCACTTTCCTTCCAAAAATCACGCTCCCAAAGGTTTCATTCCGTTTGGACTCCTTTGATATTCCTTTTCTTCGAAATACTGAAATAGGCAAAAAAAACAGCAATATGGGCTGGGCCTCCAGTTAGTAGGTTAGTCCCAAAATGATATAATGTGTAAAATAAAGCCCATAAACATCCAAAAGGGGTAATATAATAGCATGGAACAATAAAAAATTATAGATACGTTGGAGACGTATCAAGTACCATGCCTCAGACAGGGCTCACTTAGCAACTGCTCGAGAGTGGGGCCTGACCCACCGGACCGAGGAGGTGGTCTCCCCTTACCTCTTTGATTATTGCCCTGCGCATTGGTGTTAGCCACAAACTCCAAGCCACTGCCAGCCCTACGTTTATTATTGCCTCCTTGATTTGCCAGGTTATGCTGAGGACCCTTGGTGTTGCCGCTCTTCTTTCCCTTCCCTGCCTTCTCATCGTCAGACTCGGGATCCTTGGTACTATCAGAGTCGGCATATTTGACTAGAGCCGCCATCAGCTAGCCCATGTCATTACAATCGCGCTTGAGCCGCCCCAGCTTTTGTTTCGGAGGCTCAAAACGGCAATTTTTCTCCAACATTAAGACTGCAGAGTCGGCATCCATCTTATCAGATGAATGTATTATGGCCTTGACCCGACACACCCAATGGGTCGTGGACTCGCCCTCCTCTTGCTTGCAATTAGTCAAGTCTACAATTGACATGGGCTGCTTGCATGTGTCCTTAAAGTTCTGAATAAACCGAGCCTTTAACTCTGCCCATGAACCGATGGAATTAGGTGGAAGCCCCTTCAGCCAAGTGCGGGTCGTTCCATCCAGCATCATGGTGAAGTACTTGGCCATTGCACCGTCACTGACTTCCAGTAGTTCCATGGTCATCTCGTAGCTTTCGATCCATGCCCCAGGTTGTAAGTCGTCCATGTAATTAGGCACCTTTCGAGGTCCCTTGAAATCCTTGGGCAACCGCTCATTACGCAGAGCCGATACCAAACAAGGTACGGCTCCGGTCCTAGTGGCCATGCCTTCTTCAATTGAAGTCGTCGGATAAACCGGAAAGGACTAGTAAGCCGCCCGCTGAGCCTCCTGCTCAGCCGCCTGCTGAGCCGCCCGCTCAGCTTCTTGTCGTATCCTGTCTTGATCAACCAAATTAAGAGCTCCATCACGAGCCGGGTCATGCCCGCCTGGCTGGTCACGGCGTCGGGCGTTGCTTGAAATGGCTGCTAAATCCATGTGCCTGGTATAGCTCGGGATCCGGCTTGGGCGAGGGGTCGAATGAATCCTGTCTCGACTATAAGAATATGCCTCCTACTACGCTAAAGCCGTCTGAAGAAGTTCTCTGACCCTTCGTGTTTCAACCGATGTTGGAGAGTCGCCATCAGCTGGGAGAGCTGCCAATCGTGTTGCCACAGCGATCATGTTCTCTAAAGGGTTAGAATAATGACCCGATGGTGTCGGTACATAGTGGGGTGGAGCAGTATTCAGACGAGGAGGTTCCATCACCCGTGGCTAAACCGGCATCCCAGCCCTGCGGTTTACCTCCGGCGGGTTACCGGGGCCTGCACCGGGTGTGTGGAAGAGGTTTCTAGGATCATAAACCGGAGGTAGGCGGGATTGAGCCTTCTGGTGCCTTCTCCTCATGACCTCATTAGAAGCGTTCTGATCCATCGTAAGCTGGAAAGCCTCTGATTGAATCTATTGGTCCCAAGCATCCAAAGTCGCCCGCTCCATGGCCATCCTGACATCCTTCGCTGCCAGGTTTTCCTTGGCTTGTGCTACCTCGTCACGTAACTGCGCCACTTCTGCATCGTGTTGAGCTTGATCCGCCGGATTGACCGCGGCGGTTAACAGAGCTATTGTCCTATCCATTAGACCCATCAGGACCTGAGCCGGCGGGCGTGCAGGGCCACCTGCCTCGGCTGCCGCCACCGCTGCTGACCTGGAGGTTATTGCTGCCATAGCCATAGAGTTTTGCACGGGTCATGCCAGCCATGAAGATCCCAACTCTGCTCGACGGCTCAAAGGGGTCCGGAATACTGCTGCCATCGGAACAGCCACCAAGCCCGCCGTCTTGCAGTTGATACAACAAATCCTTCTCACCCGTGGACGATTCACCATTAGAGTAGATGTCCTTCTCACCGCCAGACACAGATCCTTCAGAAAATTCCCCCCATGGATGCATCGCACGAAGGCACGCTTCACGGCGGGCCACGCTGAGCCATCTCGACGATGTCGGTGCAGATGTTCGGCTCAGGGCCCGGCTCGCCGATCTTGCCGATGAAGACATGGATTCCGCCGAAGGGGACCCGGTACCCGTACTCAATTGAGTCGGCGTCGGGGCCCCAGCCTGCGTCGTCGATGTAGAGCTTGCCGCGACAACTCTTGGTCATCCGGCCCACAGCGTATCCCTTGAGTCCTTCGAAGCTGCCCTTCAAGAACTCAAATCCGTCGTGCGCTGGCCCTGCCGTGGGCGCTAACTATCGTGGAATTGTCACGGCAGATGTCCTAGTGAAAGGACTTAGTCGTGGAGCCATCGCAACTAGGAAGCTTAAAGGGGTTAAACAGGACAAATGGCATAGGCATTTATACTGGTTTGGCCCCTTACAGTGAAGGTAATGGCTTAATCTAGTTTGAGGTGGGATTGCTTATGTCTCGATTACCAGGGAGCGGATCCGCTTGACCTAGTTCTCGATCTGATCTTACTTGTCCTGAACCGCCGCCAGGTCGCCCCTTTATATACAGAGGTCGACGCCCAGCGGCTCACAGAGTCCCGGCTGGCTCATAAACTGTGTCCGGCTCGGTCTCTCTCTATCTATATTCCTGCCTTACAATACAAGTTACATACATATGGCGTTTTATCTCTATGGGCCTTGAGTCACCTTTGGGCTTTGGGCCCTTTAACTGAACCGCCATCTTTCCAGTACCATCTTGGGCTTTATGAATTTCCATAGGTATAACCTGGCCCCTCCTGAGCGGGTCATACCAAATAGTTATATCCCCAACAATTTCTGATCAACAATATGTCATTCGCATATACTTATCAAAAAGGCTGTAGTGCTCCCACTCACTTTCTTGTAAATACAGGCTTCACCAAAAGTTTGTATAAAACCATATGCTTTGATCACCTTATCAACGCGTATATTCCAACTCCGAGATGCTTGCACCAGTCCATAGATGGATCGCTGGAGCTTGCACACTTTGTTAGCACCTTTAGGATTCACAAAACCTTCTTGTTGCATCATATACAACTCTTCTTTAAGAAGTCCATTAAGGAATGTAGTTTTGACATCCATTTACCAGATTTCATAAAATGTGGCAATTGCTAACATGATTCGGACAAACTTAAGCATCGCTACGAGTGAGAAAATCTTATCGTAGTCAACAACTTGAACTTGTCGAAAACTTTTTGTGAAAATTCGAGCTTTGTAGATAGTAACACTACTATCAGCATCCATCTTCCTCTTGAAGATCCATTTATTCTCAATGGCTCGCCGATCATCGCGGGCAAGTCAATCAAAGTCCAGACTTTGTTCTCATACATGGATCCCATCTCAAATTTCATGGCCTCAAGCCATTTTTCATAATCTGGGCTCATCATCACTTCCTCATAGTTCATAGGTTCGTCATGATGAAGTAACATGACCTCCATAATAGGATTACCGTACCACTGTGGTGTGGATCGTACTCTAGTTGACCTAGGAGGTTCGGTAGTAACCTGATCTGAAGTTTCATGATCATCATCATTAGCTTTCTTACTAATTGGTATAGGAATCACCGGAACTGATTTCTGTGATGCACTACTTCCCAATTCGGGAGAAGGTACAATTACCTCATCAAGTTCTACTTTCCTCCCACTCACTTCTTTCGAGAGAAGCCCCTTCTCTAGAAAGGATCCATTCTTGCCTTCGGATCTGTGATAGAAGGTGTACCCAACAGTCTCCTTTGGGTATCCTATGAAGACACATTTCTCCGATTTGGGTTCGAGCTTATCAGGTTGAAGTTTTTTTGCATAAGAATCACAGCCCCAAACTTTAAGAAACGACAACTTAGGTTTCTTGCTAAACCACAGTTCATATGGTGTCGTCGCAACGGATTTAGATGGTGCCCTATTTAACATGAATGCAGCCGTCTCTAAAGCATAACCCAAACCGATAGTGGTAAATCAGTAAGAGACATCATAGGTCGCATCATATCTAATAAAGTACGGTTACGACATTCGGACACACCATTACGCTGTGGTGTTCCAGGTGGCGTGAGTTGCGAAACTATTCCGCATTGTTTCAAATGAATACCAAACTCATAACTCAAATATTCACCTCCACGATCAGATCGTAGAAACTTTATTTTCTTTTTACGATGATTTTCCACTTCACTCTGAAATTCTTTGAACTTTTCAATGTTTCAGACTTATGTTTCATCAAGTAGATATAGCCATATTTTCTCAAATCATCTGTGAAGGTCAGAAAATAGCGATACCCGCCGCGAGCCTCAACACTCATTGGTCCGCATACATCAGTATGTATTATTTCCAATAAGTTAGTTGCTCGCTCCATTGTTCCGGAGAATGGAGTCTTAGTCATCTTGCCCATGAGGCATGGTTCGCAAGCATCAAATGATTCATAATCAAGTGATTCCAAAAGTCCATCCGCATGGAGTTTCTTCATGCACTTCACACCAATATGACCTAAACAACAGTGCCACTAGTATGTTGCACTATCATTATCAACTTTGCATCTTTTGGCATCAATATTATGAATATGTGTATCACTACGATTGAGATTCAATAAACCATTCACCTTGGGTGTATGACCACAGAAGTTTTTATTCATGTAAATAGAATAACAATTATTCTTTGACTTAAGTGAATAACCGTATTGCAATAAACATGATCCAATCATATTATGCTCAACGCAAACACCAAGTAACATTTATTTTAGGTTCAACACTAATCCCGAAGGTAAAGGCAGTGTGCGATGGTGATCTTATCAACCTTGGAATCACTGCCAACACACATCATCACCCTCGCCCTCAACTAGTCTCTGTTTATTTTGTAACTCCTGTTTCAAGTTACTAATTATAGCAACTGAACCAGTATCAAATACCCAGGGGCTACTATGAACACTAGTAAAGTACACATCAATAACATGTATATAATATATACTTTTGTTCACTTTGTCATCCTTCTTATCCGCCAAGTATTTTGGGCAGTTCCGGTTCCAGTCACCATTTCCTTTGCAGTAGAAGCACTCAGTTTCAGGCTTGGGTCTAGCTTTGGGATTCTTCATGGGAGTTGCAACTTGCTTGCCATTCTTCTTGAAGTTCCCTTTCTTTCCCTTGCCCTTTTACTTGAAACTAATGGTCTTGTCAACCATCAACACTTGATGCTTTTCTTGATTTCTACCTTCGCCGATTTCAGCATCGCGAAGAGCTCGGGGAATCGTTTTCGTCATCCCTTGCATAATATAGTTCATCATGAAGTTCCAGTAACTTGGTGATAGTGACTAGAGAACTCTGTCAATCATTATCTTATCTGGAAGATTAACTCCCACTTGATTCAAATGATTGTAGTACTCAGACATTCTAAGCACATGCTCACTGGTTGAGCTATTCTCCTCCATCTTGTAGGCAAAATACTTGTCAGAGGTCTCATACCTCTTGACTCGGGCATGAGTCTGAAATACTAATTCCAGCTCTTGTAACATCTTATATGCTCCTTGGCGTTCAAAACCTTTTTGAAGTCCTGGTTCTAAGCCATAAAGAATGGCGCACAAAACTATCAAGTAGTCATCATACCGAGCTTGCCAAACGTTCATAGCATCTGCATCTGCTCCTGCAATAGGTCCGTCACCTAGCGGTGCATCAAGGACATAATTCTTCTGTGCAGCAAGGAGGATAATCCTCAAATCACGGACCCAGTCCGCATCATTGCTACTATCATCTTTCAACTTATTTTTCTCTAGGAACATATCAAAAATAAAGCATGCGAACTATACGCAAGCTATTGATCTACAACATAGATATGCAAAAACTATCAGGACTAAGTTCATGATAAATTAAAGTTCAACTAAACATATTACTTAAGAACTCCCGCTTAGATAGACATCCCTCGAGTCATCTAAATGATCACATGATCCATATCAACTAAACCATGTCCGATCATCATGTGAGATGGAGTAGTTTTCAGTGGTGAACATCACTATGTTGATCATATCTACTATCTGATTCACCTTCGACCTTTTGGTCTCAGTGCTCCGAGGCCATATCTGTATATGCTAGGCTCGTCAAGTTCATCCTGAGTATTCTGCGTGTGCAAAATTAGCTTGCACCCGTTGTATGTGAACATAGAGCTTATCACACCCGATCATCATGTGATGTCTCGGCATGACAAACTGTAGCAACGGTGCATACTCAGGCAGAACACTTATACCTTGAAATTTAGTGAGAGATCATCTTATAATGCTACCGTCCTACTAAGAAAAATAAGATGCATAAAGAATAAACATGACATACAACCAAAATAAGTGATATGATATGGCCATCATCATCTTGTGCCTTTGATCTCCATCTCCAAAGCACCGTCATGATCATGATTGTCACTGGCTTGACACCTTGATCTCCATCGTAGCATCGTTGTCGTTATCTCGCCAACTATTGATTCCACGACTATCGCTACCACTTAGTGATAAAGTAAAGCAATTACATGGCGATTGCATTTCGTACAATAAAGCGACAACTAAAAGGCTCCTGCCAGTTGCCGATAACTTTTACAAAACATGATCATCTCATACAAAATTTTATATCTTATCACGTCTTGACCATATCACATCACAACATGCCCTGCAAAAACAAGTTAGACGTCCTCTACTTTGTTGTTGCAAGTTTTACGTGGCTGCTATGGGCTTCTACCAGAACCGTTCTTACCTACGCATCGAAACCACAATGATTTTTTGTCAAGTGTGCTATTTTAACCTTCAACAAGGATCAGCCGTAGTTGAACTCAATTCAACTAAAGCTGGAGAAACAGACACCCGCTAGCCACCTGTGTGTGAAGCACGTCGGTAGAACCAGTCTCATGAACGCGGTCATGCAATGTCGGTCTGGGCCGCTTCATCCAACAATATCGTTGAATCAAAGTAAGACGTTGGTGCTAAGCAGTATGACTATTATCGCCCACAACTCATTGTGTTCTACTCGTGCATATAACATCTACGCATAGACCTGGCTCGGATGCCACTGTTGGGGACGTAGTAATTCAAAACATTTCCTATGATCACACAAGATCTATCTAGGAGAAGCATAGCAACGAGACGAAGAGTGTGTCCACGTACCCTCATAGGCCGAAAGCGGAAGCATTTAGTAACATGGTTGATGTAGTCGAACGTCTTCACGATCCAACCGATCCAAGTACCGAACGTACGGCACCTCCGTGTTCAGCACATGTTTAGCACGATGACGTCCCTCGAGCTCTTGATCCAATAGAGGGTCGAGGAAGAGTTCCATCAGCACGACGGCGTGGCGAAGGTGTTGGTGATGTGATCTGCGCATGGCTTCACCTAAGCACTACGACAATATGACCGAGGTGATGTGATAGGATTCCCCCCCCCTCCCTTTTTCCTTCTTCCGGAGGAGGAAAGGGGGAAAGGAGAGGGAGTAGGAGAAGGAAAGGGGGGCGCCGCCCCCTTCCCTAATCCAATTCAGCCTCCTCCCTTATGGGGGGCGCACCAGCCCCTTGTGGGCTGGTTAGTCTCCCACTATGGCCCATATGGCCCATATGTTTCCCCGGGGGGGGTTCCGTAACCCCTCCAATACTCTGGTATGTACCTGATACACTCCGAAACCCTTCCGGTGTCCGAATACTACCTTCCAATATATCAATCTTTACCTCTCGACCATTTTGAGACTCCTCGTCATGTCCGTGATCTCATCCGGGACTCCAAACAAACTTCGATCACCAAAACACATAACTCATAATACAAATCATCATCGAACATTAAGTGTGCGGACCCTACAGGTTCGAGAACTATGTAGACATGACCGAGACACATCTCCGGTCAATAACCAATAGCGAAACCTGGATGCTCATATTGGATCCTACATATTCTAGGAGATCTTTATCGGTCAAACCGCATAACAACATATGTCATTCCCTTTGTCATCGGTATGTTACTTGCCCGAGATTCGATCGTCGGTATCATCATACCTAGTTCAATCTCTTTACTGGCAAGTCTCTTTTCTCATTCCTCAATGCATCATCCTGTAACTAACTCATTAGTCACATTGCTTGCAAGGCTTATAGTGATATGCATTACCGAGAGGGCCCAGAGATACCGCTCCGATATACAGAATGACAAATCCTAATCTTGATCTATGCCAACCCAACAAACACCATCGGAGACACCTGTAGAGCATCTTTATAATCACCCACTTACGTTATGACTATTGATAGCACACAAGGTGTTCATCCGGTATTCAGGAATTGCATAATCTCATAGTCAGAGGAATATGTATAAGTCATGAATAAAGCAATAGCAATAAAACTAAACAATCATTATGCTAAGCTAACGGATGGGTCTTGTCCATCACATCATTCTCCTAATGATGTGATCCCGTTCATCAAATGACAACACATGTCTATGGTTAGGAATCTTAACCATCTTTGATTAACGAGCTAGTCAAGTAGAGGCGTACTAGGGACACTCTGTTTTGTCTATGTATTCACACATTTACTAAGTTTCCGGTTAATACAATTCTAGAATGAATAATATACATTTATCATGATATAAGGAAATATAAATAACAACTTTATTATTGCCTCTAGGGCACATTTCCTTCACTTTTTTAATCCCAGAAGCAAGCAGGACCTCGAACAAATATCATTTCGGTAAACTTCTTGTGCTTTGGAAAATCTTTTGTGTTTCTTGGTTTTGGTGTCACTAATGGTCTTCACAAATGTTGACCATGCAGGATAAATACTGTCGGCCAGATAGTACACCATGGTATGGACATAGCCATTGACGATATAGTTGCAAGCCAGAGCTTTTCCACTAGCTAGCTGAGCAAATAGGTTGCTACAGGACATTGATATTATTAAGAGATCCCGGCAAACCAAAGAAACAACGTCAAATCCATAAATCATGTGAAGCCACAGCTTCAAGCACAATGGTGGGTTTACGTTTGTGGCTGGTGTATTGCCCTGCCGAAGCCACCACGTAGTTCTTCCACCTCAAATGCATGCAATCAATACTACCTAGCATGCCCGGCTATCCCCTTCCTTCGTTCATCCCCATGAGCTTCTTTGTGTCTTCCTCGTTTGGAGTTCGGAGGTACTCTGGGCCAAAAACTCGGATGATTGTCTTTGCAAAGATTCGAACACATTTCAGTCAAGATTAGTGCTGAATCTCGTACCTAATAAGAGCGAAATTTCAATGGTATTTGTTAACCTGCCTCATTTCAGCCAGCCCAGAGTAATGAATGTAGCTCCGCCACTGCCTTCTCCAGGGCTTGTTGTTGCTTTTCCTTGCTCCCCCGCCAGAGTCACACGACAGAAGACGAATTGTGCGGCCCATGCAAAGACACTCGACAGCTGGTCCTGCATTCCGGTGCCTTCCATTGTTAGTTTGATTTTGATGTTACTCATGCCAAACGATTCTTTTAACTGTCGAACGGCTCGTCTTATTACTTATTGTGTCTAGTGTAAGCTACGGAACAAAAACAAATGGTTGTGTGCCTCATGATGATGCAGAGGCCGGAGGCTTCCCTTTTTCAACAGGAAAAATGGAACAAAAATGGAAGTGTTTGGTTTGGACTTTGAAGAGCACAAACACACTTCGACACTTCGGTTACTTGTATGGGCATGGTTGGTTACCAAGGACAGTACTCCGGAGTCTTGCCTAGCATTAATGTCTGCCTCTCCTCAATAAGTGATAGCCAGAGTCCTTGATCGTGTTCTATTAACTTCAGTAGACAACATGACGGTTGGCGCTAGCCAGTAGCACCTTGAAGTTTAATACCTACACATCCTTTATTGAGGCGCCACCAAGCCGGTATGCTCGCCTATATATACAGAAGGTAGCCGAACACACAATTTTCCTTAGTTCTTAGCTCATGTTCACAGCCTAAGTCAATCAATTAAATAAGGTGCGTAGTCCACATTGATAGGGATTAAAAACAACACATCCAGTATGCAGAGCCTTGAGAACGGAAGGTGTCAGGAAGAAAAATCCAAGCGTTCACGTGAGCTACTATAAGTCTGTTCATTATCGGCGCACTGTTACATTTGGGTCTGGCTCGGCATGGACATACCGCTATACGTGAGAAGGGAATTCATGGCGCCTCAACAGATTGGATAACTAGTGTGTCAGGAAACGAGCAGTTCGGCGGCTAATTGGTTTGTCCAATATAAGTGTGCCCCTACTAAATTATCTTTTTTTACTGTGGTGACAATGTCATGGCGGCCATGAGCAGCATTATGAATTCCATTTCTGCTTGCGGTCATCCAGACTTGCACGATGTAATCAAGGCCACGGGTGGTTTGTTAACCTGCCCCATTTTGGCCCGCCCGGAGTAATGAATGTAGCTCCGCCACTCCCTTCTCCGACACTTTTTGCTATTTTTTGTTGCTCCTCCGCCAGAATCACACGGTGCCAATCAAATTGTGTGGCCCATGCAAAGGCACTCGACGGCTCGACCTGCATTCCGGTGCCTTGCATTCCTAGTTCGCTTTTTATATTACTCACACCAGACATCCTTTTAACTGCCAAACAACTGGCCTTTTTCACTTATTGTGTCTAGTGTAAGCAACGGGACAAAAATTATTGGTTTTGTTCATCATAATGATGCAGTGGCCGGAGCCTTCCCCTTTTCAACAGAAAAAATGGAACAAAAATGGAAATGCGGAATTTGCCCTTTGGAGAGCACAAACACTTCGACTCTTTAGTTACTTGTATGGGTGTGGTTGGTTGCTAGGGATAGTACTCTCGAGTCTTGCCTAGCCTTAATGTGTGCATCTCCTCAACAATTCAAGGTGATAGCCAGAACCCTTGATTGTTTTGGTCTATTAACTTCAGTGAACAATATGGCGGTTAGAGTTAGCTAGTAGCTTCTTGGAGTTAAATACCATCACCTCCTTTTGTGGCCACCAACGCGCATGCTCATCTATATATGCAGAGGGTAGTCAAATACACAGTTCACCTTACTTCTTAGCTTATGTTCACCTTTTGCCTGAAGTCAATTAAATAAGGCGCGTAGTCCACATTGATAGGGATTAAAAACAACACACCTCCAATCATGTAGAGCCTCGAGAATGGAATGCATCGGGAAGAAAAATCCAAGCGTTGACATAGAATATAGTCGGTCTAATTCATTATCAGCACACTTCTACACTTTGAAGGATATGTCCAAGCTTGACGCAACAATAGCATAGAAAGAAAAGGGTGGACGCCCGGAGTTAGACAATAGAAAGATTGCCTTCTTTGATTGATTACAGTACAACAGTGGTTACATATAGAGAGAGCCCAAGGAAGTAGGCACGCAGGCCAGGGCGATGGTTGAGATCCACAATAATAGGACTGGACGTGCCAGACTAATTACAACAGAATAAGTACAGTCTAACACCCCCCCTCAGCTGGTACGCCGTTTGGTAGGACGTTCAAGCTGGACATAAACTCCGTGTAGATCGGTGAAGATGTCCCTTGGTGAAGATATCCGCAAACTGCGAGCTCGATGGAACGTGAAGGACCCGGGCTTCACCAAGAGCAACGCGATCCCGAACAAAGTGAAGATCGATCTCAACATGTTTGGTGCGCTGAACGTGTACTGAATTGTTGGAGAGATATGATGCACTGACATTGTCGCAATATACAATTGTCGCACGGGAGGGAGGACGCCGAAGCTCATAGAGAAGTTGACGGATCCAGTAGGATTCGGCAATGCAGTTAGCGACCCCGCGATATTCCGCTTCGGCGCTAGAACGAGACACTGTGGGCTGCCGTTTGGAAGACCAGGAGACCATGTTCTGCCCAAGGTAAACACAAAACCCGGAAGTGGAACGCCGTGTGTCGGGACAGCCGGCCCAATCAGCATCCGTGTTGGCGACAAGATCTAGCGAGGAGGCTTTGTATAACTGAAGACCGAAGTGGGATGTGCCACGTAAGTAACGAAGGACTCGTTTGACGAGTTGCATGTGTGACGCACGAGGTTCATGCATGAAGAGACATATCTGTTGGACGGCATATGAAATATCCGGTCTAGTGAGAGTAAGATACTGTAATGCGCCGGCAATGCTACGGTAAGTGGTGGGGTTGGATAGTGGCTCACCGGAGCTCGATGAGAGCTTGGCGGTGGTATCGACGGGGGTGGAAACGGGCTTGCAATGGAGCATGTTGGCGCGGTCAAGTATCTCTAGGGTGTATTGCTGTTGGCTAAGGAAGAGACCGGATGCATTTGGGGTGACATTAATCCCAAGAAAGTGATGAAGCTCACCCATGTCAGTCATGGAAAACTCTCGTTTGAGAGAGTTGATGACGTGGTGGAGAGTGTGGGGCGTGCTGGCGGTGAGAATTATGTCGTCCACATATACTAAGAGATATGCAAGAGACGTGCCGTGTTGTAGGATGAAAAGGGAGGAGTCTCTCTTGGAAGCACGAAAGCCCAGTGTCAAGAGAAAGGCCTGGAAGCGATGAAACCACGTACGGGGAGCCTGCTTTAAGCCATAGAGAGACTTGCGAAGGAGACACACATGATCCGGGCGCGACGAGTCGATGAAGCCGGATGGTTGAGCACAATAGACCGTTTCCTTGAGATCGCCATGAAGAAAGGCATTTTTAACGTCAAGTTGATGAATGGGCTATGCACTTGACGTTGCAATGCTCAACACTATGCGGATGGTGGCGGGCTTGACCACGGGGCTGAAGGTTTCCCCATAATCCACACCTTCCTTTTGTGTGAACCTCCGGACAACCCACCTCGCCTTGTAGCGTGCCAAGGATCCGTCAGGATGGAACTTGTGACGAAAAATCCATTTGCCAGTCACCACGTTGACACCTGCAGGCTTTGGAACCAAAGACCAAGTCGAATTCATCATCAAAGCATTAAATTCATCACACATTGCTTGCAACCAATTTGGATCTTTTAGTGCAGAACGATAAGTGGGTGGTATGGGGGATATGGTGGAACTAGAGTTGGTGGCTAGAAAGAGACGCTTTGGTTGGCAAAATCCTGATTTGGCTCTAGTGCGCATGTTGTGGGAGTTTTGTGGTGGTGCAATTGGTATTGCATGCTTGGGCCGACGTGGAGGCGTGGTATAGGCTGGATCTGATTCCGAGGTGGATTCGGTGGGGCTGGCGAGCGGCAGTTGAGAGTCAGGCGCACGATCCGAGGAGGATTCGGTGGAGGAGGGGTCGGGCGTGGGATCCAAGGCAGGTGTGCCGCTAGATGGGGAGGCAGGGGCGTCAGGTGCGGGATCCCGAGAGGATCTGGACAGACTGGCGGGCGCGTGCGACAAGGTCGATCCGGGGGGCGCATGGGTGGTGGGGCCGCCCGGGGACTGTGGCGCGGTGGGTGCATGGGGGCTGGCGTGGTGATTGGTTGCATGGGGTGGGTGGCAGGGTTGCGCGTGGGTGATGATTTGGTGGGGCCCGTCCGAGGTTGTTGAGTCGGTGGGATCTGGGACGGATCGCTGCCGCTGGATCGCGGTGACCGGATCCTCTGTGAGCGATGCAGCGGTAGGCAACGGTGTGGGAGGCCCATACGGGAACGTGTTCTGGTAAAAAATGACGTGGCGAGACACAATGACGCGCCGGGAAAGGGGGTCGTAGCACCTGTAACCCTTGTGTTCGAGGGGATAGCCGAGGAAAACGCACCGTGTGGACCGTGGAGCAAGCTTGTGTGGTGTAGTGGCGGAGAGGTTGGGGAAGCATAGGCAACCGAAGGCGCGGAGGTGATCATATGTGGGGTGGATTCCATGAAGACGGTAATATGGTGTTTGGTTGGTAATGGCACGCGAGGGACGGCGGTTGAGGAGATAGGTGGCGGTGTGTAGGGCTTCTACCCAAAAGGGAGGGGTGAGTTTGGCTTGGATGAGGAGGGTGCAAACTATATCGTTGGTGGTGCGAAGTAAACGCTCGGCCTTGCCATTTTGAGGGGAAGTGTGAGGGCATGAGAAACGGTAGACTATGCCGTTTGTAGAGAAGAGAGAGCGTAAATCCGAGTTGATAAACTCACCACCGTTATCGCATTGTAACGCATTGATGATTACATTATATTGAGTTTTGACATAAGCAAAGAAGCGGTGGAGGGTAGTGGATGTGTCGGATTTGTGGCGTAGAGGAAATGTCCATGAAAAATGAGAGTAATCATCAAGCACAACAAGGTAATATTGATAACGGAAAAACTCACAACCGGAGAGGTCCATAAATCACAATGGATTAAATCAAAGGGCGCAAACGTGCGACTAGTGGATGAGGGAAAAGCTAAACGGGGTTGGCGCCCAAGTTGGCATGCACTACATGGAGCATGTGGAGATTTATTACATGAGGTAAGAAAAACATTGTCTAAAGAATGAAGGGTATGAGGGCTGGGATGACTGAGCTGGCGGTGCCACACATCACCATCGGAGACAGTAGTTGAAAAAGCGGTGCGCCAAGCCTTGTTGCTGCCGTGAAAGGGGTAGAGGTCGCCGGAGCTAGCGGAGATCAGGATGATTTTCCGGGTGCGAAGGTCCTTCACAAGAAAGCCAAATGGGTAAAATTCTATAGAGCAAGAATTATCTTAGTAAATTGACGAACGGAAATAAGGCTGGTGGTGACGTGAGGAGAGAAAAGAACATCACGTAAATGAAAATTATGTGGGGAAAGACGTGTCGAGCCAGTGGCATGTATGGGAAGATGAGATCCATTGCCTACAATAATGCTTGATAAATTATGCTTAGAGGGAGAATTCGAGAAGGTGAGGTTACCAGAGTTACCGGTCACGTGGTTGGAGGCGCCGCTGTCGAGGTACCACTCGTTGGAGGAGCCGGTGTTGGGGAAGCCGTGAGAGCTGTAGGCGGCGTGAAGCATGGCGAGATGATCCCATGACGGCGGTTGGGGTGTCGGGGGCGCGTGGTACGGTGAGTACTGCATCGGATAGGCATGGGCGTGGGATCCAGGACGTGGCCCAAGCACGCCCGCAGAGTTGGGAGGAACCCAGCCGGGGCGTGGAGGAGGGATTGCCATGCCATAGGGGCCGAAGAAACCCATGTAGGGGTTGTAGGCCGGCAGGGCATGACCACGACCGCCCGAGTCGCTGCGCCCACGACCGCGCCCACGGCCGCGCCCGCGGCCGCGATCACCACCATCGCCGTGACGAGAGGGGCCGTTGCCACGGCCGTGCTGCTGGTTGGGGGCCCGATCCGAGGGCCGATCCGCGCGCTCACCGGAGCGATGGCCCGAGCCGCCGGGGTTGGGTAAGTGTGGGAGCCCGGAGGAGCTGCCGGTGTCGGGGGTGCCCCCGCTCCCGTGGACGGCGAGCACAGTGGCGCTGGCGTCGGAGGCGCTCTGAGCCTGGTTCTCCTCGGCGAGTTTGACGCGCGAGAATACCGTCTCGAAAGGTGGCAAGGGAACGGTGTCCCCCAGAACCACACGGATGGTGTCGAAGCGCCCGTCGAGGCCGTGGAGAAACTGCGAGGTAAGGTCGACCTCGGTCACGACATGATCAATGTCCACGAGGCCGGCGGTGATGAGCTTCATACGGCACGCGTACTCGTCGACGGAAAGGTCACCCTGCTTGAGATTGCGGTACTGCCGATTGAGAATCATGTATCGGGCCGCACGATTGGCAAGGAAGTACTCCTAGATCCGAGTCCAGAGGGCATAGGTGGTGGTGGCGCCGATCACATGGTCGATGATCTGATCGGGAAGGGTGGCGTACATGGCGAGGACGACATGGGTGTCAAGCTCGTGGTAGTGGCTGTCGGCGTTGGGTGGTGGTGGATGCTGGATGAGGTAGGTGACGCCGTAGCGGAGGAGGACCATCAGGAAGAAAGATTTCCACTTGTGATAGTTGTTTTCAGCTGGATTCAGGAGGAATTTGATGTGGCTAGTGAGATCCACATTGAGGATGGGGTGGCGAGCGGGGGGAGCTGGTGGCGGCGGCTGTGGGTTGGTGGAGGAGAAGAGAGGAGCAAACTGAGAATTAGGGTTAGGAGATGTGCCGGTGAGGTGGGACGGGGCTGTGCCGAAGACGAACGGCGGCGTGGATGTGCCGGCGGCGGTGGCCGAGGAGGAGGAGGAGTCTTCGGCCATGGGAGAAACCTAAGGACACTGATATCAAGTTAGACAATACAAAGATTGCCTTCGTTGATTGATTACAGTACAACAGTGGTTACATATAGAGAGAGCCCAAGGAAGTGGGCACGCACGCCAGGGCGATGGTTGAGATCCACAATAATAGGACTGGACGTGCCAGACTAATTACAACAGAATAAGTACAGTCTAACACCCGGTACATGCTTTTCAAGCGGCTACAACACCCATATAGGGTCAAGAAAGAAAAATTACAGCGAGTACTCACTACATTGCCAACCTTCGACTAGTCCAGCCGCTCGGGAAAGCCTGGCTGTCCTCCAGTTCACCGCTTCATCTTTGATTGAGAGTAGAACCTTGGTAGCCGCAGGAACCGTGCCATTGAAGACTTTATCATTTTACTGCGACCAAATGCTCAAGAGCACCAACAGTATCGCTGCTCTACTATCCTTAGAAAGGACTCCTGCGTCCTCCTTGGCTGTCCACCACTGCACCAGTCCGGTGTCTTCCGTCGGTATCCATCCTTGCGTATTCCACTGCGGTAGGACCTCTGTCCAGACCTGCCTTGCGAGCACACATCCAAGCAGCAAATGCTGTAGCATTTCAGACTCCTGGTTGCGGAATGGGTAGGCCGCGGCGCTGGCATTCCTCCCTTTGTCAAGCGATTTGCAGTCCAACATCGATTTGGCTACACTGTTACATTGGGCCTGGCTTCGCTGGGACCTACAGTAGTAGTGTGTGAGAGGGGGCCTCATGGTCGCTTCTTGTGATTAGCTAACTCGTGTGTCAGCATGTGTTATTAGCTCGCTAGTGGGTCCTGTGACGACACATGTGTGTCAGCATGTTCCATCGAGAAGGCGGGCCCAAGACCCACCAGCTTGCTACTATGGGCCTTCTCTCATTAGTAGAAAAAAGGCCATTTATCCCGGTTCGTAAGGGCCCTCTGTCTCGGTTTAGAAACCGGGACTAAAAGGTCGTTACTAATGCCCTTGGCCTTTAGTCCCGGTTCTTACACGAACCGGGACAGATGGGCCTCCACGTGGCCGCTGCGGCCAGCCCAGGCAGGGGGCCCTTTGGTCCCGGTTGGTGACATAAATCGGGACCAAAAGACATCCACGCATCAGCAGCTGGTTGGAGCTGAGGATTTTTTTTGAAAGGGGCTGGTTTAGGATTTTTGGGGGTTAATTTAGGTTGTTATTAGCTAGCTAATAGAGAGAAGTGTCCTCTCTTATATCTTCGTGCTTGTTTTACCAACGCTACTGCTATGCCTAAACATGGCTTGGATTGAAGTGAAGGCAACATGTGGTGCAAGTCGAAAGTAATACTAATCCTAACTTGATCAAGTTTGGATTGTACTACTTTCGACATGCACCACCTGCATGTTGCCTTCACTTCAATTCAATCCATGTTCATTTCACTCGCTGATATATAATAACTCTTCATGCTCGCATCATGCATCATCATATATAATAACAAGTCCTAATAATCATGCATCATCATACAACTTCTACTCGTTATTAATAACAAGTCATACGATCATCATTCTCATAGTCATCGAACCAACCCTACTTAATTGTTCTTAGCACATGATCATCAGTATTAGGTAGGACCTAAATACCCTTTTTAAGGTAAAATAGCATAAAACAATATAGACCCGACTCTCCATTATGAAGAATGGAGATCATCCTGTCTCCAATTCTTGCACTTCACTTCCTTTTGCTTCCAAGAACCTCCTTATGACTGACCATACATTTTTCCATTCTTTGATTGTCATGTCTCCACTTCTTTTAGAAATCCGGTATGGACAGTTGAGATTCGTAGGATGACCTGGTTGTATGTTTAAAACATCAAGACAACCATGCTGATACATCAGATGAGGCACACAATCATTCGGGATTATCTGTTGAAAAACATAGTAATAACTTCGTAGTTAGCAATGATGTACTAGTTTTAGAAGTATGCAAAAGATGCACGGATGTCGTAATAGTAAAAAATCTTATCAGGGTATCTTCATGGTAGTTACCGTAGTTCAACACGTGCACTCGTGACACGTATTGACCATAATGTTGAGGAGTTCGATTGTAGATATTGTAATTCTCAAGATAAGTACAAAGTGCGATCAGACGATTTTTCTCCTGATAAGTTAGTTGAGAGCCATCGGTGTAGTGGGTTTTGTCTACCATCTTCCGCACATTCTTTGAAAAATGAAAATAAGCTGTCAATGGAAATAAGCTGTCAACTATTTTGAAATAAACAATATAAATTACTTAATAACTATGTTTGAGAAGCTCACATAGGGGAAGAATTGGAAGCATATCAACAAGAACCCAAATGTCCATATTGTCTTTCGATTTTAGGATCACCAAGATCCATGGTGACAAGCATACCCTCATCAAAACCATACATCTTGCAAAGTGCTTCCCAATTTTTGCAACCAAAATGGGTTACACTCTCAGAATTGTACAACTTTACTTCAAAATCCACACCATGATGTGTCGTTAGGTGAATTTTCTTTTTTTCCATACTTTCATGGTCTTCAAAACCCATCCTCTCCAAGACATAGCGTCTTGCATAGCATGGGATAAACTAGTCGAATTGAAAAAGATGAAAAGTACACATTGAAATAGTTGAAGTCATGCTTAATTACGAAAAAAACTCTTGCCGTCGTTGCGTACCGTTTCAACATCGAAGGTCTCCACGAGATAAATGCTGAAGCACCGATCTTCGTCCAGCTCAAGGAACCTGTCGCACATACCTCGGTCGTCATGGCACCAGTCGCACTCCCCCGGGCGGTTTTTGTCGTCCGAGTACGACATTTTCAATGTTCATAATTCAAATATTAAACTTGTACAATTAAATATATGTACTAAAAAACCTAAATTAGATCATTTTATTCATCACGGGTTGACTATCGGTCTGTCGAGCCTTTTCTTGAAAACTCTCAGCTCACGTGTGGTGTACAAATTCGACCATCGGTGATGGTAGCTCCTCCTTTCATTCCTGAGTGCATTACACCAAATTGTCTAGCACACGGGAATGAAGGAGAAGCTACCCCCATGACAACAGTCGGGATTCTTCGTCCTCTCATATATATATATACATACATACATATATATATATATATATATATATATATATATATATGGTTGGAGACTCTCCCTCATTGATTCCTCTCTGACATTTGTGACCGTCGGTGATGGTAGCTCCTCCTTTCGTTCCCGAGTGCATTACACCAAATTGTGTCTAGCATACGGGAACGAAGGAGAAGCTACCCCACGACAACAGTTGGGATTCTTTGTTCTCTCATATATGGTGGAGACTCGATAGACTTAAAGTCAACCCGAGGACTCATATTATAGGACTCATATTGACATGGAGATTTGGCTGGTCTCACCTCGAGGTCGGAGGGGGGTCAAATACGGGGACGACGGCGCGGATGATGGAGGGGGCTCCTAGATTTCTCTAAAAACAAAAACCCTATAAGCTATATAAGCTATCAAGTAATCAAATGCATACGCCTTGCATAGTGCTCTCCAATTTTAGCATTCAAAGTAGGAGTACTTTTCCAATTTGAGCATTCAATAAGCAAAACCAAATCGTAAAATAAAGTAGTATTCAAATTAGCATGCATTCAATTATAAGCAAAACTACGTCATCTCTTGTGTCCGTACATCGTCGAATATTATCACTAATACTTCTCGAATACTATCATACATATAGCATCGCTAATACAGCTAGAACCGTAGCGCCCGACGGGTATCATCGCGGGCGATGGACACCCAAAGAGAAGGAACCATGATAGGATCATAGCTCCAGTGAGATCCCTGAAGAACCTGTCAGGTATTGTCGAACCTGCCCTCCAACACAACCATGTAGCGACGGACGTGCTCATCCTCCTCGCTGACACGGTGATGTACCACCTCTGCGGTGTTCGGAAGCCTCGACAACATCACTGGCCCACGCGACCGCCACCAAACAAGGATCGGGTCAACGACGGGCTGGCTCCTCACCAACCTACGCCCCCGGAAGATAGCACCTCCCAATACCAGCCCGGCGGAGGCCAGTCCCGGACATGGCCCCTCAGATCAAGCTGGCCTCCTCCGCCGAGTCAACGACGAGGATGCGGGATAGGCATCGTCGACACCGATGCGGAAATAATTGCTTGAACTAAAAAATATACTATTTCTATTAATTTTCTTGCTAAAAATAAACTACTTCTATAGTAAAATAAAGTAGTTTTACTAAATCAACTAGTTCAACTACTTAGCACTTATAATAAATAAAATAAAATAGTACTTACTAAAAATAAACTACGTACTTCTATATATAGTAGAATAAACTAGTTTTATTTAAACAACTGGTTCAACTACTGAGCACTTACTATAAATAAAATAAAGTAGTACTTACTAAAAATAAACTAGTTTAACTAGTTCTATTATTTTTCTAAATAATTATATTAAATAATTTCTCATCTTATTTTCCTTTTTCCTCTCCTGCTTTTTCTTCTAAATATGAACATATACATAAATGACTTTGATCATACACAATTTCTCTATACATACACAATATGAACATATACATAAATTGACAAAGAAAATTCTATCAACAAAAAAATCATTAGAATTCTATGAACAAAATTACAACCGAAAGAAATCAGAAAAATTTGCATATTCAACAATAATATCACCAAAAAAA
>NC_057807.1:603184042-603190090 GCF_018294505.1 Triticum aestivum
CTGGGCGGGGCTGGCGGCGTCGGGGCAGGGGGCGCGGGGCGACGACGACGACGGAGAGGCGCAGAGGGGCAGCCTGGCGGCGTCGTCGAGGCGGGGAAGACGAACTCAATGAAATTTTTCACATGTGCTAGTTATATAGACGAAGTATTGGTCCCGGTTCGTGACAGCAACCGGGATGAATGCCTCCTTTAGTCCCGATTGGTTCCACCAACCGGGACCAAAGGCCTTTTTTCAGCAGCCCAAACGGCGGGAAGCAGAGGCCTTTGGTACCGGTTGGTGGCAACAGCCGGTACTAAAGGGCGGCATTGGTCCCGGTTTGTGCTAGGAACCGGTACCAATGCTCCCTTTTAGTCTCGGTTGGTGCCATCAACCGGGACCAAAGGCCTTGCACAGCGGCGTCGTGGTGAGAGTTTAGTCCCACCTTGCTAGCTGAGAGAGAGCCGCACCTGTTTATAAGGTGTGGTGCGGCTGAGCTGTCGAGCTCCTCTCTAATGCAGGCTTACGAGCCTAACCTCTTTGTACATGCCTGTGGGCCTTCTACGGGCCTGAATCCTGGCCCATGGATGAGTTTCTAGTTTCAGGCCGTGGAGGCCCAGTAGGTGGCATAATTTTTATTTTCCCCTGTTTTTTGTTTTCTTTTTTGCTTTATTTATTTTGTTTTGTTTCTACTTACAACAAAAAACTTATTTATTTTGTTTCTAATTAGTTATGTATTTTACTTTATGATAATTCTTTTTGCTATTAAAGTTTCTAACAAAAAAGTTCTTTATTAAAATTCTTTTTACTTTTAATGATTTTGAACAGAAAATACTTTGATAATTTTAGTTGCATTAGTTTTATATAATTTTAGTTTCAATAATAGTAGAGGTTGCCTATAATGTTTTGAACAGAAAATACTTTGATAATTTTAGTTTCATAAATTTTATTTATGTTATTAAACTTTACTTTATTTTGTTTCTACTCATATATTTTATTAAAGTTTATATTATTTGTTTCTAATTACTTATTTATTTTATTTTATGATAATTCTTTTTGCTATTAAAGTTTGTAACAAAAAAGTTCTTTATGAAAATTCTTTTTCCTTTTAATGATTTGGAACAGAAAATGAACTCTGAAAAGGTTGAAAATTGGCACAGTATCATCATTTCATCCACATAGCATGTGCAAGAAAGTTGAGAGGGTTACGGTAAAAACTGGATGCACTTCGTGTACAAAATGGACAATCTCTTTCGAAGTATCAGGATTTCATACGGAAACTTGTGTGTTACAACAGACATTTCAAATGAACTACGAAAAGGTTGAAAGTTGACATTGTATCATCATAATAGTTGTGGAGAAAGTCTTCACTTTTTCTTCGCTTGTGTCCTTTCCTTATTGCGCCGTAACCATGGATAATCTTCACCATTTATCAGCATGCTTGGGATAGCCTTGACTTTGAAGGGAGGAATTTCATGAAACTTTTCATAATCTTCGGACATGTATGTTTTGCCCTTCACTCCCACGATGTCCCTTTTTCCTGAAAGAATTATATGGCACTTTGGCTCATTGTATGATGTATTCGCTTCCTTATATTTTCTTTTTCTCGGTTTGGTAGACATGTCCTTCACATACATAACATGTGCCACATCATTGGCTAGGACGAACGGTTCATCAGTGTACCCAAGATTGTTCAGACCCACTGTTGTCATTCCGTACTATGGGTCTACCTGTACCCCGTCTCCTGACAGATTGACCCATTTGCACTTAAACAAAGGGACCTTAAAATCATGTCCGTAGTCAAGTTCCCATATGTCCACTATATAACCATAATATGTGTCCTTTCCCCTCTCGGTTGCTGCATCAAAGCGGACACCGCTGTTTTGGTTGGTGCTCTTTTGATCTTGGGCGATCGTGTGAAATGTATTCCCATTTATCTCGTATCCTTTGTAAGTCAATACAGTCGAAGATGGTCCCCTGGATAACGAGTACAGCTCATCACAAACTGTGTTTTCACCTCCGAGACATGTTTCCAACCAACTGCTGAAAGTCCTGATGCGTTCACATGTAATCTAGTCGTTGCACTGCTCCAGGTGTTTGGAGCGCAGACTGTTACTACAAAAAAAATACACTTCCGTGATGATACGTGTTTGTCACAGTAGGTCGCATTTTTTGTCATGCATGTACATCCATGACGATTTTATGACAGAATCAAGATAGTCATACATGTGCTGTCGTAGAAGTGTTCCATGACATTACCAAAATTATCATCACGGAAGTGTCCACTTCCATCACGATAAATCGTGCGTCGCAGAAGTGCTTTCGTCAAGGGTGACCGACACGTGGCATCCACCGTAACGGAACGCCGTTAAGCTATCGGGTCGGGTTTTGGATCCGATAAACCGTTAACAGCCCCGACCAATGGGGATTTTCCACATGTAAAATCATCATTTGGAGGAAACACGTGTCGGCTCATCGTTGGGACAGATGTCATCCACTCATTGGACAGAAGGCACCTATGATACGTCGACACGTGGCACGGCCCAACAGAGGCCCATTCCTGTGAAAAGGCCGGCCCGTTTGACTTGGTTAAAAGGTGGCGGGCCGGCCCATGGAAAGCCTGTTAACGGCATATTCGCATATAGCCCATTTACAGCCCGCTAACCCAAGGCCCGTTACGCCCTATCCGAATTAGGCCTAGTAGCATCATCTGGGCCATCCAATATGATTCCAGCCTGTTTTCACTTCTGGCCCATGTATGGTCCATGACGTCTTTCGGCCCATATGAGGCCCTTTGTAACTCTTGGCCTATTAATGGACCGTGGTGAAACTGGCCCGTAATGAACAGTGTATCACTTTACACCCATTAACGGCCCGTGGTGAAACTGGTCCGTAATGAACAGTGTATCACCTTAAACCCATTAACGGCCCATTATTCCATTGGGCCATTTCCAGCACATGTTATCTTTCGGCCTTCTCAAAGCCCATTTATTCTTGGGCTCATTTCCAGCATTCGTTTACTTACGGCCCGTTACTGTCATTTTATGCTTGTGGGCCAAATTCAGCCTGTGGTTACAATCAGCCCGTTTGTGGTCCATTAATACGTTGGGCCGTTTTCATAGCGTCATCAAATACGGCCTATTAACGATGGCCCATTATGGTCGGCCCATGAACGGACAATTCCATCTCTAGCCCGTTTACGGCCATAATGCGGTCTGTTTGGCCCATGTTTGGCCAATCGATCATACGGCCCGTATAAGGCACATTGATGATACGGTCCGCAAAAGGCCCATTGTTTCTACGGCCCGTAGAAGGCCCATTGTTTCTACGACCCATAGAAGGCCCACTGTTTCTACGGCCAGTAGTAGGCCTAGTGTCACTACAGTAAATATTAGCCCATGGTTATTGTGGCCTAGTTTTAAAAAATAGGTTATTGCAGCCACTAGCAAACTGCGGAAAAAGAACTGCAATGATTACAAGCAAACAAATAAACAAGACAACAAGGAAATAAATAAGCAAGCAACTAACGCTAGGCTATCACGGCTATTACACATATTACATCCACTGGGCATCAAAGTTCGCCACCAGTGCAAATATAGGGAACAAAGCAGCATATCATATACACTGGTTGTCAAAGTTGGCGACCAACGCAAACAAATGCCGCAGCAAAACAAATCCAGAACTGAAACCACTTCAGAAGATCTCAAGAAACAATATCCTGGGTACCCATAATGCTGGCAAGATGCTTAGCAAGCTTATTAACTTTCTCTTGTTTGGCGCTTAAATCCTCCACCGCTTGCTGTTGCACCAGGAAATATGCATCTGAATTCTGCAGGGACTTCCTCAGTCCTTCAGCTTCCTGTCGCAGCACATCCGATCGATGTCTTTCAACTTGAAGTTGAGATTCAAGAAGACGAACTGATTTAGGTAGCGAGTTCGAAGAGCTTGTGCCAGCAGTAGTGGACAGTAACTCGAACACTACATCAAGACAGGACTTTTGGGTTCTCTCACTATCGTCAAGATAGTTTTTATCAGCTTTCTTGGAGACCAACAGGGATGTCTCACTATCTTGAACCTTATCTGCATTACTTCCTTTACCATTGGATAACGCGGTTCTGTTCTCCAATATTTTGTCCGCATTCTAAAAGAGAAACAAGCAGACACATCACATGTTTACCATGTTGTATATGAAACTCATTTTGGTAAATGAGTTCAGTAGTAAAGTGGACAGGATAATAGCATGAAACAAACATATATCTATGTACCATGGTCACTTTATGGTCTATATCATTCTAGTTTTTGTTGCCAAATCAAGATAGACACAGTTCAAATAATATTTGTTCAAGACAAAGCAGAATAGACAGAATATAAGTGTGGGTAACTATAGAGCAATAACAACACTTGTAATGTGCATGACATGAGAACATAACTGTTTATTCAATTGAAACTGAAATCAACATAGAGCAGGTTACAACAGCAAACCAGTTAAAGAAACAGGTTTAAAACATACCTGTTGCGCCATTGGAGTTTCAATTCCATCCTTCAAATTTGGAAATAGTTGGTATGAGTAAATACAATAATGCAAGAGCAAAGGAGTATGAACCATAGCTACATAACCTGACCTGAGAACAAATCTTCTTCTCCTTTAAGCATTGAGTTGGGATTCGGAGTGGTGGTCCTCGTGGTTGGGGCACTACAGTTCCCTTACTAACTGCTCGTGTTTGGGTGCTCTGTGGTGGAGACGGTGCTGTGTCAACTGGAACTGGGTTAGTCTCTGCCGGGGTTGGGGTTAGTTGGGTGTAGCTGGTTTTCTGTCCAACTGGGTAGGGGTACAATCTGCGAGAGTCTGGGTTATGTGTGGTGGATCTGGTCCTTGGGCAAGTACAACCGTGGTTATATCTGCATCAAATGGTAGCACTATCTTTTCTGAAGACCGTGTTGTTACTCCCCTAGATACTGCCATCACGCTCTCCAAATCAAATGGCTGAACAAGAAAAGTAATTTAAAGTATAGACATTGTATGATAGACAGGTGCAATGGATAGTGGGGAATAAAAGAGGGCATGAAATAATTCATATTTATGTTGTCTAACCAAACAGGATAGCATGACACAATTTCACATATATGATGGCTAACTAAACAGGATAGCATGACACAATTTCACATTATGATGGCTAACTAAAAAAGATGGAAAGACATAGTTCGAAATATGAGACTATGTAAACAGGATGACATGACATAACTATATAATGTGTTTATTAAATAGGTTGGCATGCCATAATTCACATACATTCATGGATAGAATGCCATAATTCTAAATATGATGACTGTAAACACTAAACAGGATGAGATGATATAACTATATGATGTCTTTCTTAAATGGGTTGCCATGCCATAATTCAGATAGATGATGTGTATGTACTATGTAAACATGATGGCATGATATAATTCAAATATATGATTTATATAGTAAGCAAGTAAGCAGATGGCAATCTATATATGATGTAAAAACTAAGCAATGCAAGACAACATGCATGACATGGGTAATATAACCCTGCCAAGTTTGAGCATAGACATCAGGGGGGAAATAGGACTGGTCATCAGTCTCTGAATCCTCCTCTGAGGAGCTCTCTGTAGCCAGCAAGATGTCTGCTTCAGCAGGTAGCATTGTCTGCTCTGAATACCTTGTTTTCACTCCAGATACTTCCATCACCGCTTCAAATGGCTGATGCACAGGAAGAGTAGTTGAATATACAAACGTTGTCGACAAATAGAACACGTAATACAAAAAAATGATAGCATGATATAATTCACATACATGATGATTGGCTAAACAACATGGCATTGCATAATTCACATATATAATGCCTTTGCAACAAGATAGCATTGTATAATTCACATATATAATGTCTTGCAACAAGACGGCAATGCATAATTCACATATATGGTAATTAGACACTGAACAGGTGGCATTCACACAAAGCATGTCTAAACTAATCAAATGGCATAGCAATGCGAGACACCGTACGCACGATATGAGCAACATAACCCTGCCAAGTTAGAGCATACACC